>NW_025393714.1:7990-12235 GCF_016433145.1 Gracilinanus agilis
AAGAAAGAAAGAAAGAAGGAAGGAAGGAAGGAAGGAAGGAAGGAAGGAAGGAAGGAAGGAAGGAAGGAAGGAAGGAAGGAAGGAAGGAAGAAAGAAACAAGAGAAAGAAAGAGAGAAAGGAAGAAAGAAAGAGAAAGAAAGAAAGGAAGAAAGAAAGAGGAAGAAAAAGAAAACCATGTACATGCTATTTCAGGCACTGGACATCAGATCACATTTGGAGTATTGTGTTCAGTTCTGGGCTTTACTTTTTTTTGGGGGGGGTTTATATGTTTATTCACTTACAAAAATGAACAATATGGGAATAAAAAATAAACAAAGATATAGCAAGAATAAATACACAAACATTTCTCCTAACACCCCAGGGGTATAACTCTCCCAACACCCACTTTGGTCTTTATGGAGCAGAGAGAGATTTGATTTGCAGTTTAGTTCAGTTCCTTCACAGCATTAGTCCAACAAAACAATAGCCTCAAGTCTCTCCCCACTTCAAGCCATCCTCCATTCAGCTATTAAAGCAATTTCCCTAAAGTGGGTAGGTCTGACCTTGTCACCTCCATTCTCAGTACATTCCAGTGGCTCCCTATCACCTCCAAGATCAAATACAAAATTTCCATTTGGCTTTCAAAATCCTTTATAATAACCAAGCTCCCCCCCCCCCCCCCCCCCCCCCTTTTCAGCCTTCTTACTCCCTACCACTTATTCTTTGATCCAGTGACATCGGCCTCCTGGTCATTCCACAAACATTTTCTTTGGCAATGTCCCATGCCTAGAATGTTCTCCCTCCTCATTTCTGCCTACTGACCTCTCTGGCTTTCTTTAAGTTCTAAGCCAAATCCCACCTTCTACCAGAAGCCTTTCCCAACACTTAATTCTAGTGCCATCCCTCTCTTAATTATTTCCTAATTGTCTTGCATATAACTTTTTGTACATGTATGTTTTCATGATGTTTCCGTCACTAAATTGTGAGAGCCTTGAGGGAAGGGAATGTCTTTTGCCTCTGTATCCCCAGCAATTAGCACAGGACCTAGCACATAGTAGCCACTTAACAAATGTTTATTCCCTTTCTTCCTGCCTCCTCCCCCATTGTTTTAGGAAGCTGGGTAGTGGTTCTTTAGAACCTTTTCTGGTTAGATTCTGAAACATTTTTGGATGTGAGTTTTTCTACTCAGGATTAATTTGCTTTCTCTAGTCTTCACTGTCTCTTCCATGGACCAACACACCTTGTGATTTCTCAGAAAATAAAAATAAAAAAGACTCCTTCATAGATGCCTACTCATTCCCTCCCTCCATACAAACTATCTTGTCCACACTTATGTCAAAGGAACTGAATTTGAATTCTGTCTCTGCCATTTACTTTGTGACCTTGGACAAGTCTCTTTCTCTCAGAAAGCCTCAGTTTCTTCATATGTAGAATAAGAATTTTGGACTAGAGGAGCTTTAAGGACCCTTCCACTTCTAAGATCTTATGATGCCTCTAGCTTTCTTGTTTTTCTAATTACCTTTTTATTTTGTACTTCAACATCAAAAAAAAGATAATTCATAGTTATATTGTGGAACATAAAGAGTATTATTGCATATGGAGCCCCAAACAATGGCTGCTAGATTGGCACAGTGTATAGAATCCTGGGGCCTGTATCTAGTCTCAGATGCTTATGGTATGATCCTAAGAAAGTCACTTGACTCTATCTGTCTCAGTTTCCTCATCTGTAAAATGAGCTGGAGAAGGAAATGGCAATCTACTCCAGTATCTTTGCAAACAAAACCCCAAATGGGGTCACAAAGAATTGGATATAATTGAAACAACTGAAAAACAATAGCATACAGAGCCATGAATTTCCATTCTATCCTCCATTTAATAATGAATTTCACACATTACTTTCAAAGCTAACCTGTTTATCTGTACTTCCTTCTGAACTCTTTTTGGTTCTCCTTTGCACATTTTGAAAAAATATTTTAATACTCCTCTTTGGGGGGCATCAATATCTATCCTGGCCTTTTCCCCTCAATAGCCACTCCCATTAAAGAACTGAGAAAAATTTGGGGGGGGGGCTGAGGGGAAGATCTTTGAAACAAGTGAACATAGTTAAGCAAAATGAACCTGTACAGCGGTTATGCCCAAAAATGTATGTCTCTTTCTGCACCTTGAGCCTATCATTTCTCTATAAAGAGTTAGGTAACATTTTATCATCCCTTCTCCGAAGACATGATGGGTCATAGCATTAATCAGAGTTCTTACATCTTCCAAACTTAATTTTGTTTACAATATTGTAATTGTACACATTGTTCTCTTGATTCTGTTCACATCGTTTTGCATCAGTTGATACAGGGCTCCCTTTTTTCTTCATTTCATGATATTTTGTTACCTGTGCTTGAGAATTGTGAGGCCCAAGTTCCTGGGCTTTACTTTTAAAGGAGGACACTAATAAATTGAACTCTGTGTCCAGAGTGGAGCAACCAGGGTGAAAGGCTTGGTGACCATGACATATTCTTGTTGACCTGGAAATGTTTATCCTAAGGAGGAAAAGACTTTGGGGAAACCCAGCCTGCTGTCTTCAAGTAATTGAAGGAGTTATATAGGGGATGCATTAGAATGATTCTGCCTGACTCAGAGGACAGAACTAAGAATAAAAGGTGGAAGTTACTGGGAGGCATATAGTTATAGAAAGGAAAAGCTTTCTAAAATGTGGAACCCTTCAACAATGTAATGGATTGCCTCAGGAGGCACTGAGATATTTGTCCACTGCTGGAGATACTCAAGTGGAAACTACGTAATCACATGGGGAAGCTTTAAAGGGAATTCCCAATTGGGGAGAAGTTTGGCCCAGTTGACCCCTGAGGTCCATTTCCCCTTTGGAACCTGGATTCCTCCCAATGTGGACAAAGAAATAGTCCATAGCCAAAGAAGAAGAGAAAAAAGAGGCCTGGGGGAAAAGAATGGAAGAGTCTAACCCAAGCATATGCTCTCTCTTTGACCTGGCTCTAGCTTGTTTAAGTCATATTTCTGGGATGCATTCTCACATGTATTATCTTCTTAGATTGATTTCCTTGCTCCCAATCTCTCCCTTTTCTAATAATCTTCCAAAAAGCTGCTCTGATAATCCCCCTAAAAGTATGTCTTATCATGTTACTTAAGAATTTTCAGTGGCTCCCTCCTGCCTTTAGGATAAAAAACTCTTTGTCATTTATAGGCCTTTCATAATTTGGTTCTATTTTATCTTTGCAGATTTACTTCACATTGCTCCTCTTCTCATACATTAGATCCCATCCATAGTGGAACCACTTGCTGTTCTCCAAATTAGTCTATTTATTTCATGTCCTGGCTTCCTGTCTCAGCCTTGTCCGTTTCTCATTGGCTAGAATGCATTCTCTCCTTTGCCATCACCTCCTGGAATCCTTAGTTTCCTGTGAGGCGCAGCTCAGGTGCCACCTCCCACAGGCAGCCTTCACTAATCTTCCTCTAGTTGGCAGTGCTCTCCCTCTTCCAATGGTTTTGCATTTACTTCTCTGTGCCCCTTCCAGAAGGATGTAACCTCTTTAAGGCCAGGAACTGGTCTTCATTCTGTTTTTATCCCCAATGATTATATATGCTTTAGGTGCTTGTGGTACCAAAATAGGAAATGTGATCTTCTGATTCCCAAACTCATGTTTTTCCTATTGTCCCACATTCAGTTCCATTTTCACATCTAACTTCCCATAACCACTATTTCCTCCAGCGACATGAACCTGGAGCCAAATTTGGTTAAGAGATTTGCACCAGAAAAAACAAAAACAAAAACAAAAACAACACAAACACAAAGGCAGAAACTTCTCAAACTTAGAAAAAATATCTCATTTATTGAAAGGAAAAACATACAATGAATGTGCAGAATCAATTTTAAACACAGGATCTCCCACAAACTTCCATGTGAGACACATCTGTACTTATTTATAAACATACAAGGCACAAAACATTCACAATACCATTAGCTCCTGGTGGTGCATTGTTCAGTGGTGTCCTGGCTACTGCAATCTGCCATATGGCGATTTTCCACTGGTTTAGGTAATTCTACTCTCTTTTTCATTTGGATAGTGGTAAACATGATTGATTTTTCAGTTCAGTCATTGTCAGACATCAAATTTAATCCTCTGATATTTCTTTTCCCAACATCTCTTCTTGATGTTAACAAAGCCCAATTATTTCTGACTGTGCGCTCCTTGCCCCTTATCCTAGTCCCAAGCCTGGTACAAAACCAATAAGGGACTTTG
>NW_025393715.1:0-9223 GCF_016433145.1 Gracilinanus agilis
TCCTGGAACCTGTGAGTATGGATATTCCTGAGTCTATATCAGATCCTAAGTGAGATACAATATTGAGTCATGGAAATTGTCTGAGCTGAGCATTGTGAGTGCTAGGATCTAGTATTTGTGTTGGCATTGAATTGTCATCAGACTTGGAATTGTTCTTGATGCTTCAGTTTCCTCATCTGTAAAATGAATGATACTTGTCCCTACCTCACAGTCATTGGACGACAACCAGGAGATAATAAATCCATGGGCCATTTGCTTTTTTGCACTCTTTAATGTAGTGATTATTATTCATGTTATTCCCTTCAGGATATTTTGATCACTCTTCCCATTTATTTCATTTTTTAAAACCTTTAATTTATCTTAGAATGCCCGGAATGTATCTGCCTACTTCCCTGATGCCCGCTGGTATGATTACTACACGGTAAGCCTCTGTGATGGGATGTAGGAGCTTATGCTCCCTCTGTTCAGGATGGTGTGTGTCTGAATGTGAGATGAGAGAGTGGGCGGCTAAGAGTTTTCATCCTATCATTACTCTTTCATTAACCCAATTTCATAAGCATTGGTAATTGGGAGTCTTCCAAAGTTACTGGTTTATGATGCACTTAAAAAAAACTGAGTGAGCCTGGGTGAATAGTCCTTGGGAGCTGAGTAATCACTTGTATTCCAGTAAAGAAGGGGAACTTGATGAAATGAGTAGAGTAATTTTTGCTAACAGGGTCTAGAATGCCCATGTTAGTTATGGTTGTTTTTTTTTTTTTTTTTTTTAACCTCCAGGATGTACAGGAACAGAGATCTTTCACAAGACTGAGAAATAGGGGTTGATAGAGTGAGACATAGTGTCTCTTTAAAATTAAAGGAGATATAAATTAATGATGAGGGAAACTATGAAATAATTGTCTTGGAAGTCCAAGTCAGTCATTTACTCATCTCTGATTCTACCTTTAGATTTCAGTTAAGTGACTGATTGTGGTTTCAGTTAGGTAGGGAAGTTTAGCAGAGATGAGATAATGGAAGAGTTGAAGTTGAAACTGGAGAAGGGCAAACATCAAATGCCAAATTCTCAGATGGAAGTATGCTGACTCAAGGTGTAGCAGTGTTTGTATGTGGCTGATGTGTGGGTAAAGCATCTAGTAAAATGAATAGGAGGGCATGAAAATGTTTTCTTCTGCCATGCTATTACTTAGCCAAAGTAAATTACCTTCAATGAATACTTTCTTTCATTATCCTCTCCTGCCTCTTGCCACAGGGAGAAAATATAGGAGTAAGGAAACAGTTTAAGGAATTATCAGCTCCTCTTGATCACATTAATCTTCATGTCCGTGGGGGCTACATCCTTCCCTGGCAAGAACCTGCCATTAATACCCACTCCAGGTGAGTGAGAGACTAGAGATTTCCCCTTTGCATACCACCTTTCCTAGGAGTCATTGATTTCTTCTTTTTTCAAATTTCATTTAATTTTTTTCGAAAAATTTTCCATGGTTACATGATTCAAGTTCTTACTTTCCCCTTCCGTCTCCCCCAACCCCCCCCCCCCTGCCATAGCCGATGTTCATTTCTTCTGTTTTTAACATGTGTCACCAATCAAGATGACACATATTTCCATATTATTGATAGTTGTACTAGGGTGTTCATTTCAAGTCTGCATCCCCAATCATGTCCTCATCATCCTATGTGTTCAAGAAGTTCTTTTTCTTCTGTGTTTCCACTCCTGTAGTTCTTCCTCTGAATATGGGTAGCATTCTTTTCCATAAGTCCCTCAGAATTGTCTTGGAACATTGCATTGCTGCTAGTGCAGAAGTCCATTACATTTGATTTTTCACAGTGTATCAGTCTCTGAGTACTGTCTTCTTCTGGCTCTGCTCCTTTCACTATGCATCAATTCCTGGAGGTCTTTCCAGTTTACATGGAATTCCTCTAGTTTATTATTACTTTGAGCACAGTAGTATTCCATCACCTGCATATACCATAAATTTTTTCAGCCGTTCCCCAAATGAAGGGCATACCCTCGTTTTCCAGTTTTTTGCCACCACAAAAAGCTTGGCTATAAATATTTTTGTACCAGTCTTTTCCCCTCTGATATCTTTGGGATACAAACCCAGCCATGTTATGGCTGCATGAAACAGCAGGCAGTCTTTTTTTAGTGGTCTTTGGGCTTAGGTTCAAATTGCCATCCAGAATGGTTGGATTAGTTCACAAGGAGTCATTAATTTCAACATTGATTTGTATTGGGGTATCTTGGCCCTTGTTTGCACTAAGTTCTTTGAAGGAGTATTAAAGATCTTCCTTGTATAGGGATTAAAATTAAAATTAATGGTTGACTAAAATAAGAAAATTATAAATAATAATTATGGTCGCCAATTTAAAGTATTATTGCTCAAAGTTGAAATGACCTTTATTAGCTCTTATTTACAAAAGAGGTAGGAAGAGTGAAAGCAGAGAAATACAAAAGGGTAGAGAAGACATTAGTCTCTCTAACAAAATATTGCTCTGGTGCTCAACTCAGCCAGGATTTGACCTTCAACTGGAATTAAACTCTCTCCAGAAGACAGGAAGGGAAAGCCAGCTATCCACTCACTCAAGTTCTCTCCAAGAGGCAGGTCAAGACAATAACTCGAGGTGAAGGTGTCTCCTGAGGCTGACTTTCTTTCTTAAGCCAACTTTCTTCTTGAAGATAACTTTCTTCTTGAGGTGGAGCTCCTTCTTGAAGTCAAGATCCCTAGCCCCAGAAATTCTGGGCCTTTTATAGTGGCTTCTTGTGCCTTCTCCTCTTCACAAGGACCAATCATAGCTTCCAAATTGTCCAGCACACCCCAGCAGTGTTTGTGGGAACCACTTCTTACCTTCTGGAGAGGTGAATACTCATTAAAAGGATTTTATTGAGTTGAAAGGGTGGAGAGCTCCTCCACTTAGTGCTAAGTAGGGTGTTTAAGGTTTTGTAGATTTAATTCAAAAGTAGACAAAGAAGAGTTAACCAATGTGGTAAGATACTAAAAAGGGGTGCTTAAGTGTACAAATGTATACCTTAGATCCTAACACTAATTCTTTGTGCGCCCTACCAGTTTCTTGAAAGACAATGAAGTGTAGTGCACTGTTCTGGACTTGGAGTCAGGATGTCTGTGTTTGAGTTAATTGCTGGCTATGATACTGTAGAAAAATCATCCAAACTCACAGAACCACAGTTCCCTGATTCTGTAAAATCAGGATAATAGTTCTTGAACTATCTTCCCTACCCCACAGATAGGGCTAATAATGATTGAGTGTTAGAGGAAATTTGTAAAGTCTAAGAAGGAGATTCTATTTCTTGCCCACTTATTCCCAGTTGTCTCTAGACATGTATCCAGAATAGAACTGGGAGTGCTTTTGCTTTCTCCCTTGATGCTTAAATTAATGCATATATGTATGTATATATTTGAACTTATTTTATTTTATTTTCAAAATTTTTTTCTGTGGTTGCATGATTCTTGTTGTCTCTTTCCCCTCTTCCCCTTCCCTGGAGTTGACAAGCGATTTCACTGGGTTACACATATATTATCATTCAAATCTTATTTCCATATTTTTCATTTATGTAATAGTCATCTTTTAAAATCAACCCCCCAAAATCATAGACCCATATAAACAAGTCATTGGGCTACAGGGAAATGTAGTTCAAAGGCACAAGATTTAAACCAAGTATACAACATTCTGTCTCTAGGCTTGCCATACTTGATAATTGCTACAAAGTTAGTTACATGATACTTATCCTGGAGAAAATTTTAGAGACAAGAGGATATGTTTACTTAGAACAGAGATCTATCAGTCTCAAGGAGCTGGATGCCTTATTTTAATTTTTAATTTTCATAGCCGGAGAAACTCCTTGGGTCTTCTTGTGGCTTTATCAGATAATGGAACAGCTGAAGGAGAGTTTTTCTGGGATGATGGAGAGAGTATTGGTAAGTGGGGCTTCCTCAGATTAAATTTACATCAATCTTGGTGTAAAGGCTACATTATAGTTTTTCTCATAGCACCTCTGTGTTCTTACCCATCTTAAAATCAATTCATTTTAATCATTTATTTGAATATTTCTTTAGACTCTATTGTCTCTCAGAGTTGGAAAGGAATTCTGAAATCATCTATTCCAAATTTCACCTGAAAAAGGGTATACTCATTATCATCTGCTTTCTCCTTGAAGATGTGAAGTAAAGGACAACCTGATATCTTCACTCCCACCCCAAATCAGGCCATTCTATTTGAGAATCACTCCAGTTCTATTTTTTTCTTCATATTGAGCCCAAGTTCACATCTTTGTACCTTTCACTCCTTACTCTTCTTGGCTGAGTTAGACTCATGCTAGTTCCTTGGCCGTTTTAGGTTTTCTTTGGTCAAACACTCATAGATCATTTAGCAGTTTTAAAAACAAGACTAAGTTATCCTATAACAGGAGAAGACTATTCAGTCAGGAAAGACACTAGAAACATGTTCAGTTGATTTTGGCTGTTCCTTCCTTGAGTTGCCCATTGTAATTCAGCAGTATGACATCAGAGAGTGTCTGCAGCTCCTTCTGGCTGTTTTGTGTCCATCCACTGGGAAATGATGTCAACCACCTAAACCTTTAGTCCCCTGGGCCATTCAAGATACAAGGATGGTTTGAATACCTTTTAAGAAAAAGTTAGCCTAAGAGGTATGGGAAGATGGATCTGGAAAAACTGTTCCTACACTACAATTCTAATTCGGACCAAAGGCCAAGCAGGGCAACTTTAATCAGAAGTCTGTGCTAGGTTATGGGTCTGTCATTGGTCAAGTCATCTAACTGGACTTTTGTTAATCCTTCTATAAAATGAAGGAAATGACCAAGATTTCTCATGTTTCTTTTAGTTCTAAATTCTGTTACCTCCACAGAAACTTGGAGATGGAATTTAGCTAATTTAATCCCATTCCTGGCAGTAATGTATCCTGTAACATGATACATTAATCTTCTAAAAATATGAATGTGCATTTCTAGTTACAGTTTTCATTACCTTTAGTAGAATGTATTCACTTCATTTTCTGTGTGTGCCTACTTAAATTGGAGAATGTTGTTGAAATGGTAAGGTCTCGCTGTACTAGAGAACACCCATTACAAACTGAGATTCTCACATTCTGACTTTAAATGGATATTTTGAGAGTTTAGTAAGTGGAATCTAGATGAAATGGTAAAGTTGGATTTTTGGATCTGCAATGCTAAGGTTCAAACTCATGTCTTAAGGTAAGATCAACAAGATGAAGAGGTTCAACCTATATAGACAGCACAAGCTTTCTGTTTTCCTCATTCCTCCCTCCATTTATTTTCCTTTTTCTTCTATATTTCTCTTTATCGGTCCTCCTTCCTCTTCCTCTTTCTTGAATGAACTCTCTTGGTGATAATGCCAGTTCTTTGCAATAATTATAAGTAAAAATGGAAAAAAACATCATTTTATGTTAGAAAATAACTTTTTATCCAGAAAAACTATTTCAGATTTCCTAACCTCTCTGCCACTCAGGTATCATAATTAAAGAAAGAATAAGCTAAAAATAAAAATTTTCATTTAAGCTACTTAATTCAGGAGCACACACTGGGTTATTGAATATTTTTGCTATAGTCTGTAAATATGAGACTCTAAAGAAGAAAGAGAAAGAGCGAAGGAGAGAGTCCTGGCATTTATATGATAGTGTTTTTTCTATTGTTGTGTTACAGATACCTATGAACGGGGGAACTACTATTTCTCAACATTCTCTGCCAGTCAGGTAAAGTGTTCATGGATGTTTTGACTTTTTAACTTTCTTAGCAAAATTAATGGCCCTAAAAGACAATGAACAAAAATGTCATTAAGGGAGAATTTGCCTTCTTGACTCTTTTGAGGGCTATGACTTTCTCAGTTGTCCCAAATATTAGACCCTCTTTGCCTGAATATTCTTTTATTCTCTGAGATTTAGAACGAAGAATGAATTTTCAGTAACCCTCCAAATAAAAGAGATTTCAGAGTATTTCTGGGAATGATTAAAAAGATGGCACCTGTCTCCCCAAACCACTACTCTCCATCATCCCACAAAACTCTCCTTTAACAGTTCCGTTATCTGATAAAGCCACAAGAAGACATAAGGAGTTACACTTCCCAGCTGTGATTTACATAGATGCAATAATGTATACATATGAACACACATTCAATTTTTTAGAGATCAACTACATAAAATAGATCTATTTTTTTTCCCTAAAACTTACCTTCAGTCTTAGTTCTTAGTTCTAAGACAGAAAAGTGACAAGGGTTAGGCAATAAGGGTTAAGTGTCTTGCCCAAGGTTATGCAGCTAGAATGTGTCTGAGGCCATTTTTAAACCTCGGTCCTCCCAGCTCTAGACCTGGCTCTCTATTCGCTGTGCTACCTAGCTGCTCTCAGATCACTATTTAGAAAATGTTGGAAGAAGCTAGAGTATGCCAGAAGCCAGGAGGAATCCTTCCTACCTTTAGTAATCTACCTTTCAACTTGTCATTCAAGAAATACTGGTGGAGAGTTTGCTTAGTGTTAGGGAAAAAAAAACCAACTTCATAAGATCATAAAATTTGGTTCTGGAAGGAGCCTCAGGAGTCATTCAATCCAGTCCTTTCCTTTTATTTATAAGGAAACAGGCTCAAAGAGTTTAAGTAACTTAAGTGCCCAACGTCACAGTTAGAGAGCATCAGAGATGAAATTTGAATTTTAGTCCTTTGACTAATAAGTCATGTTTTCACCCCACAGTCACAGAATCTATTTTATCATAGTGGAGATTTTTCAGTCTTTCCAGTCAGATATCTGATAAAGGTATTTCTGATGAATCAGCAAGTAAAACATCAATATTCTTAACTATTTACTATTATAGCCTAATCCTAAATTCTTCCCTCCAAATGCCAAAGCCCATAAAATAGGTTAGTCATGACTTTAGACATTGAGGAGTTTAAGCCATTCTTATGGTATCAGTGGAGGTCTCATGAATTTTCTGTTTGGGGTTGCATCTTAGAAACACCTGGATGTGAAGGTTTTACAGCAGAATTACCAAGATCCAAATGGCCTGGCATTTAAAGAGATCAAAATCTTTGGGCTGAATTTCCAACCACTTGTAGTTACTGTGAAAGAGAATAATGTTCCAATCCAGTCTGATGCTGAGATAAAGTATAATCCTGCAACAAAGGTAAGCTTTTCTTAAACCTGTGATTAAATTAACCTCATTTTTCTGGCATCTGAGTGAATCAGCTCTCCATTGTAACACAATTTATACATTCCCTATAATTTTTGACCTTTTAACATCAAATTTTTTATTCATTTGGGAATAAGGGAAGGGAATAAATAAGCATTTATAGAGTGCCTTAAGAGGGAGTATAGGCAACTTGTCTTCTTAATTGCTGGAAGACTATGGCGTTTGATTTTGAAGCCAGAAGGAAGGAGTTTGGCTGTTAGGATGGGGTTTCACGAACTAAAACAAGACCTTCCCTTTTATCACTAAGGTAAATTTATATAGAGGCTATGCTTTTAAGAAAGAAATTCTATTACAAAGACCATATTCTTTTTCAACTTTGTATTTTCCTCATCATATTTATTTGGTAGTACATTTTGAAAAGAATCCTGCAATTAGAGTTTAGAGCTGAAAGGTACTATAGAGATGAGTCATCCTTAAACTTTCATTTATATTCCTAGGATCAGGCAGGGTTCCAAAAGAGTCACAGATTTAGGTCTGGAATTGAGGATGTTCAAGGATTATCTAGTCTAAGAACCTCATTTTATAGATGAGGGACATTGAGGCCAAGAGAAATTGAATGACTTGTCCAGGGTTTTCCAGGGAGTAAGTAGTAAGTAGGCAAGCATTGGAAACAAGTTCTAAATACTATTCTGTTTTTGCTGTTTTTGCTGCCTTATGATGAAGAAATGACTAAAAGCATAACTCAACTTTGTTTAGAATAAAACAAGTTCTTGCTCATAGATTCTATCCATCTCCTTGGTAAATGATTTCACATGAAATAAAATTTCAGCCAGAAGATTCTATTTTGATAGGAAAAGGAAGAAAAAATAGCAATGTTTTAGGTCTTATGGTGAGGAGAATTGCCTTTGTGTTGGACCAGATGGGAAAGTGCCTCCTATTTTTAAATTATCTTCTATTTATTTTACCTTCCCTTTCCTATCTTGAGAAACTTCCCTTTTCATAAATAATAGACAAGAAAGAGAAACAAAACAGTTTCCTAACAGAATATGCAGCTTTAGTGCTCTCCTTTAGCACTAATCTACAGAAAAAGGGAGAGAGGAGCATTTTCTCATCTCTCTTCTGGGACTTTGGTTGGTCATTATGATGATGAGAGGTGTTACGTTTTATTTATTTATATTTTATTTTTTGAATTTACATTCCTATAGTAATTATCTAGATTGTTTCTTCGTCGTGGCTTTTAAAAAAACAGTTTGCATCATTTTTTTCTCTACTTTTTTGAATTTTTCCATTTCATTCATGTATGAGAATTAGTTCACTTGATTGATTTTTTTTAATTGCTGATTTCAGTAATATCTTTTTACTAACAAATTGTTTCTCTCTGACAGGTCACTCACATCACTGGACTTAAGCTTGAGCTGGGGAAAGAGTATACAGTGGAGTGGTCTACAGAGTTCAGAGACACAGAAAAATTTGACTGCTACCCAGATGCAGATGGTGCTCAGGAAGAGAAATGTAAATTACGTGACTGTATCTGGGAGGTAAGATCATATAAATACTCCCCTACACATTGATATGCCCACATATACTCATTCATTTCTAATCCATCTGGTGACTCCTTCATTTCCTCTCACATGATCTAAATCATCATAGAATGTTGGCTTCGAAGTGAGGAAGATGTGGGTTCCAATTTTGCCTCATATACTTATTAACTGTATGATGTTGGCCAAGCCCCTTTGCCTGGAAACTTGGCCTCATTTTCCTCATTTGTAATTAAAGGGTTGGCCTTTGATCTCTAATGTTCCTTCCAGCTTTAAATCTATGATACTAGAATCCTACAGTTCTATGTAAGAAAAGGAAAGTTAGAGATATGGAGGAAAGTTTTTTAGTCGTAAATTGCTCTCATGAGTAGGAATGACCACTGCAGGGAATATTTAGTCCCTGTAAATGGTTGAAGTACCCTGAAGTCCTCCCTTTTCATTGCTGTGCCCTCTGTTCATGATAGGGAATGTTTGGGTCCAGATTTGAATTTAGGTCTTCTCAACTCCAGGTCTGTCTCACTG
>NW_025393716.1:0-7741 GCF_016433145.1 Gracilinanus agilis
TCCCAGCACTCTCAGGCCTGGGAGTCCCCGAACATCTCCTGTATGGCTAGCATTGTGTTAGGATGTGGAAAACAAGAGAGCAAAAACAGAATATTAAAACTGTGGACTTTAGAACATATGATTAAAAAAAAAGATGAAAATGACCTTAGAATATAGACCATGAAAGCTGGAAGGGACCTTAGAATAAAGAACTTAGAATGGATTAAACCTGGTAGGTACCTTAGAGACAATTTAGTCCAACCCTCTCAGCTTCCAGATGGGAAAACTGAGGTCACACAGTGAGCTATTGGTAGAATTGGGACATTTGGCTCCATGGCCAACATTCTTTCCACTTTTCCTGATTCTTGGACTCTAGCTGGAGCCAGGCACTACTTCATTGAGGTACAAAAGGGTTTCCCCCTCATCTGGTCCTACACAGGTCAGGGCGGTAGTTCAGTGGACAAAGTTCTAGACTCAGGAAGTGAGAGTTCAGATCTCCATTCTCTAGGAGAACTCTAGACTCATTTACGGAATATTAAGTGCTTATTGTAGGTGCAAAGCAGCAGAGGATGATAGAAAAATAAATGAGATGAGTTCATAGTCTAGTAGGGAGAGATAAGATAAGTACCTAGAGTGAGATAGGGATCAGACCTGGGATTTCCTCCTAGTATGGTGCTTCCCGCACCAGGGTAGGCTGCTATCTTCTCTAAGCTTAGTCTTGGAGAACTGTCCCGAGCATCGAGTGGTTAAGTGCCAAGGGTCATGCACAGAGCCAGTATGTGTCAGAGCTCCAAGAGAAATGTAAAGCCGACTCTATAAAAAGAGAAAAAGGCAATATGAAAGAATGGATAACACTGGCCTCAAAATAAAGCCCAAGTCCTCTGGGTAGGTGGGTGGTTCAGTGGATAGAGTCAGGAATACTTTTCTTTCTGAGTTCAAATCTAGACTCATACACTTGCTAACTGCATGCAAGACACTAAACCCTATTGACCTCAGTTTCTTCATCTGTAAAATGAGGCAAAAAAGAAAATGCAAACCACTTTAGTATCTTTGCCAAGAAAACTCCAAATGGGGTCACCAAGAGTCAGACATGACTGAACAACAAAGATCCAAGTTCTTTTTCTGAAATACATCCTGTCTGTATGACCCCAGATGGGCCACTTAACACTATTCAGTGCTCTAGGCCAGTGATGGGCAAACTTTTTAAAGAAGGGGGCCAAAGGAAAGGAAATGCTCTTGTCAGTCTGTTTCTAAGGCAGCTCTTTTGAAGTTTCATTGTATCATATCCTACTCGTTGTATTCGTCAGATTAGGAATAATGTCAGGAGGCCCGATAGAACATTTGAGGGGGCCTCATCTGGCTCGTGGACCGTAGTTTGCCCATCACTGCTCTAGGCAATGGTCTCAGACCACAAAGTGCAGAGAATGTGACAGCCTACATTGGTGGAACACTTCCTTTTAGGAATTCTCTATCCCAGTGAGATCACAGGCCCTTTCCCCACTCCTATCCATAAAAAGATGAGAAAATGCAGTGAGATCAGACGAAGGAGAACTCACTCCCACCTGAGAAGAACCAGGGTGGGCTTCACAGAAGAGGTGAATTCTCTTTTGAGGGCACAGAACATAGCAGGTGAGGGCATGAAGTCTGCTCATGGGAAGTCCCCTGACCTCACTTCTCCTTTCTCCCAAGGTGTGAGGAGACGGCCGAGTGTCCAGACGGGCCCTGTGAGACCACGACCCAGACCACGGCCCACCAAGAGCGGGGCTATGGGCAGCAGGAGATTAAGGTGATAGCTGTCGGGGTAGTGTGCGCTGTGCTTATCATCATCGTCTTCACGGTCCTTTGCTACTACTGCCACCCAGATAAGACCCACAGGCCTGTGGCCAAGGATGACCCTGACCTCTTTGCCAAGAGCGTCGGGGTGGACACTCAGACCATGCCCATTGAGCTCAACCCTCTGGACACCGGCTCCCACAACAACCTGGACTGCGCAGGGCCCGAGGCCCACAAGGTGTCGGTGGCCCCCGAGTTCCTCACCTTTGGGCCTGGGCCTGGCCAGAGGCAGCGAAGCATGATTGTGTGCAGTGTGGCCCCCAACCTCCCCCCTGCTGCACCCCCTTCCAACTCAGACAATGAGTCCATCATCAAGAGCACCTGGGCTGGAGAAGAGATGGGTCAGTGGCTCCCCCGCCCTGGGGGTGTCTAGGGAGGGTGGAAGGGGGACCACAATGGGCTTCTCCAAGGGTCTGGAAGCTTTTTTGCTTAGAGGAGTTCCTTCGGGGGTTGGCACTCTCCGTTTCCCCTATAGCATGAGGGGATGATGGTCTGTGGGTGGTTAGGGTAGGGGTCAGGGTGTCTTTTTCCCCACTAGTAAATGCTGGGCTTGTGGTGGTCATCCTTGTAGTCTTCCTGTGCTACCACCCCCCTCCCTCTGGCCTGGACACCTCATTTCTCTGTCCCTCCTTGGGAAAGGACACACTTCTCTTTTATCTCCTGCTCTTTGCTTCAGGGTTAGCTCATGTGCCTCCTGCAGGGCTCCACTCCAAAGGGAAATGTGGAGTTGGAGTAATATTAGGAGAATGGGGGAACTATGCCAGGAGCCCAGGCTGGTCTTGGTCCTCCAGAGAATGTGGCCTGGATCTTTCTTGCCTCTAGCCCTGCTCCCAGATGCTGCCCAGCCTCTGACATGGAAGCTGGAATCGTCTCTAGGTCTCTGGCCAAGGTGGATTTGACTGGAAAAGCCAATGCCTCAGCCCTCTGAAATCTGGTTTCCTAAACATCCCTAAGGGGAAGCGGGCTGTGACAGGACCCAGCCCCCTCATCCCTCTTCTCACTCTGGCCTTTGGGGTAGGAGCCCTGGTTGGAACAAGGGCAGATCTAAAAGCAGCGTGTATCCTGTAGTTGAAGGGACACTTCAGTTTGAATCCTGTCTCTCCTCCTTACTCATTAAGTCTTTCTCTGGGACTCAGTTTCCTCATCTGTAAAATCTGGGTCTTTTCTAGTCTATGGCCCTTTCTGAACCCTGATTCCTACCTGCCAAATGAGCACTCCAGTTCACCACTGCCCAGACTTTGCCATCCCTAACGCATACCCTCCTAGCATCTTCTTCCCCCTCTCTGCTGTGGCCTCCTCATCTTTATCTTCCACCCCATCTTTCACGGTCACTTGTTGGTCAGAGTTTGGGAAGAAATCCTGGAGGGCTTTGAACTGATTGTCTCGTCTTTTCTTTCCAGTGTACCCGGCAGAAGCTACCTTCTGGGCCCCTTCCTATGCGCCAGCTGAGCTTCAGGAGTATCCCCGGTACGAGGTGATCCAAGGCCCAATGCCAGCTTCACCCCATCGTGGTCCACCTCCTCCTGCGGACCCTGAGCCACCTGCTCTCTATGGAGGCTTCCCCTTCCCACTGGAGTCAGCTAACAAGCGGGCCCCCATACCACCCCGATATAGCAACCAGAACCTGGAGGACTTCCTGCCCCTGCAGCCCCCCAGCCCAGACCCGAGGGAACGTCCACATAGCCCTTGCCCCAATGAGTACACAGCCATCAGCTACTACCCTTCTCACCTGCTGCAGCCCGGGGGCCCCCTCTACCCCACCGAAGGGGCCTACAAACGGGTGAGCGTCCGGCTCAGTGTGGCCCAGCCCTCCTACGCGGACTGTGAGGTGGTTCCCTGCCCACCAGGTCGCCCGCTGCACTACGAGGGCTCGGACATGGTGGAGAGTGATTACGGCAGCTGCGAGGAGGTCATGTTTTAGCTGCAGGGCCACAGAGGAGGCCAAGAGCGGGACAGGAAGGGGGACAGGGACTTGGCCCTTTGGACACTTTCCTTCCTTCCTTCCTCAAGGAAGAGCACGCTACCATGCCCTGCCTCCTCCTGACAGCTCTGCAGGTGCCACAGCACTTAGCCTGGGGTGTGGGAGGCACCGTGGGCATTGGGTGTTACAGCTCCAGAGACGGCCCCCAGCCCCTAGAACACCAGGCGAGCACAGACCAACTGCCCAGGAAGACTTCGCCTGGGGTGGAGAAACACGTCTTGAATTCAGGCTGAGGAAGCAATGCTTTTTTTGTTGTTTTTTTTCTCCTCAGTCTTTAAGGCAGATGGGTTGGTCTCCAGTTTAGCTCAACCAGGGCTACATTTTTAGATGATCCATGGCCCTAACTAATATCATTCCTCCAGGATGGTGGTGAAGCCAGGTGCCAAGGAGCTACAAATACTACTCTGTAAGGACAGGCCTGGCCCCGCTGCTCAGAGGCCTCAGTGGCCCACCACTCCTGGGCGCACAGGTCCCAGACCCAGGAATAATATGAAAACCTATCGTGACTTTCTGGCATGGGTGAAAAGACAGAGGGGTGGGGATTGCCCAGATCTTCCATCCCTTTGAGATATACGCTAAGGGTCCGTCTCTTCAGGAAGCCCATGAAGCCAAAAAGACAGTCATTCATTTTGAGGCATATTTCTCTGCCCTTAGTCTCTGGGGCCTGCTGCATTCATGAAGGCAGGGTCTGGGACACCCATTTGGGGCAGGGTGCCTGCCAGTAGACTCCCTCCCACTGACTGCTCTCAGGCCTCATGGGGCTCGCCAGGGCTGCCCGCTATTTCCAGACCCCTCCTCTAGGCCTGCCAATCCCAGTATTCTGTGAGGTGATGCCACACTCGTGCATGGAGGTGTCAGTGTGGGTGTGCACGTGTACACATGTCCATTTGTGTCTAGTAGATGTATATAGCTGGGAGAAGGAGTGGGGATGGGGACTTGGGCCCCTGGCTGCCCCCCACCTCCCATCCCTCACTAGGGTCCGCTGCCTTTTCGTGTGTCGTCTCTGGAGGTGAAGAAAATCGGGGGGGCTTCCGCAGAGCATCTTGCGTTGATTGCTGTGTGGCTGTGGAAGTCTACCTTGGAATGCAATAAATGGGATGTGTGGGAGTGTGTCTGTGGATGTGTGTGAATGGGTTTATTTTTTTTTTTTTACAATAAAAGAGAACTTTTATTTTACTTTCTGAAATTTCTTGGCTTTTCTTGCCTGGCTTGAGTTAGGCAGGTGGGAGAGTACACGGAGGGCATGATGGCGCCTCCTTGGTTGGCTCTGGAGGCCATGACGCAGATTCCAGTGAACCACACTGTCTGCCTTCAGTCTGACATGCATCCATTTAGTCCTTCTGCAGGCCCAGCCCTGAGCCAGGTTCTGCGACAAGAGGAAAGACAGTTTGTGGTCTCTCTAGGGAGATGAGTGCATAAGCCCATGAAAAGGCAACATCATCAGGCAGTGCCTGATGACTGAGCCAGAGGGGAGTGATGGAAAGGGGGCTGCCTTTGGAGTTAGAATCCTGGTAGTGCACCACTGTGAAACTGAGGATGCCATTTTTAACCTCACTAGGCCTCAGTTTTCTCATCTGTAAAATGGGGGTAATAACACAATTCTATATTCATGAACCTTAAAGTGCTATAGAGAAATGTGAGCTTTGGTTTAACTTGATTTACACTTTGAATGGTAGGCAGGATTTAGTGAGGGAGGAAGACTTGGAGCAGAGGCCTACATTTCTCTGGACCAGGTCTGGATAAATGAATGAGACTCAGGGTGTGCATGGGCAGGAGTAAAGACAAGAGGAAGGAGGCTGGTCTTGCTGGAGTGGAGGGTTCACAGAGGACAGGGTATGTTGAGGAAAAAAAGTTAATACTATTACTATACTCTGAGATTTGGGCTAGTTTGCCAAAAGCAGTTTCACTTATTATTAATTTTAGCCTGGAGGTGGGAGGTCCTGGGTTCAAATATGGCCTCAGACACTTCCTAGCTGTGTGACCCTGGGCAAGTCACTTCACCCCCATTGCCTAGCCCTCACTGCTCTTCTGGTTTGGAACCAATACTTAGTATCCAATCTAAGACAGAAGGTGAGGGTTTAAATCATTATTATTAATCTATGCCCAGATCATTTATAAATTGGAGAGAGAAATGTTCAAATTGGTATAGTCTCTCCCTTTCGCCCTGCTCCTTTCTTTCCCCTATTACATGACTCTAACCCAAGACAGTTTTAGGTAACATTTATAAGAATCTTAAACAAAGAAAAGTCAAGAGTCAAGTCAAGAAGCATTTACTATGCACCTACTATATGCCAGGTACTATAAAAGTGATGGAAATACAAAAAAAGGGAAAAAAGGGCAAAAATAGTCCTTGCCCTCAAAGAGCTTATAACCTGATGGGGGGAAACAACATGCAAGCAACTGCCTACAAAGGTGATTTCAGAGACAGCACTGGCTTTAAGAGGGATGGGGAAAGGCTCCTGGCAGAAAGGACCCCCATCCTTATCTAAGGGTCCCCTATGGCAGTCACACCCCTAAGATTTTTTAAAGCAGACTCCAGGGAGCATTTCCTCTTCTAAGCCCTGGGATGGAAGATGAGAATCCAGGCCTTCTGGAGTCAGAAGTGGCATATGTAGCCTTATGTACATAGGACACTGGATATCCCTCCTTCGGGAGCCACTGAGGCAAAAGGCAGTCTCTAAGACCCTATGTGCCTGGGTCAATCCGTCATACTGGTTGCTGTAGTGCCCTGAAAGGGCATTTATGGAAATTCTGCCTTTAGTTATCCTTACAACCTCCGTCCACTTCCTGTGTGCCCTGATCCTACCCACCAGCACCTCCAGCCTCTCCTAGGATCATGCTCTGCTCTCCAACTTTACCATAATCAAGGATTATGCTTCTGTTTGGCCCCCAAAATAGAACAAGAATTGATGAGCAGGAGATACGAGAAGACTATTTCAACTCAATAAGGAAGAACTTTTCTAATGCTTATACTATCTATCGATGACACAAGCTCCTTGGAGATGTTTGCTCCCTACTGGAGGGGGGAGTAGCCCCAATCAGGGGTTCTGTAACAGTATGGGGGAAGGTCTTGTTGAAGTTAATTCCAGTTCTGAAGCTCTAACAGCTTATTGGTGGTTACAATCACCTCCCAGCTAGCCTACTCCCCAAAGTCAGTGATAGATTTAGAGTCTAAATCTATCTAAATTTTAGACCATTGTGTTTCTACCTCAACCCTCCACCCCCACATCCTTTTAGAGTTACCAAAGAGCCTGGCCACCAGAGGGCATTCTGAAGTCAAACTAGGGAAGAAACTTAGATTCCTTCTCAGGTAAACTTTCTTTTTCTGCATTGTCACCTATAATTGGATGCTGGCATTTATTTCAAGAAGAGAATGGTTATTAAACAATAAAAAACTCTCAGTGCAAATGGGAATCAGCATCTCTTCCAGGTCAGTGTTTATCAAACAGCAATCCCTTAATTTCTTAGCCTCCTTAGAACCTCTGCTCCCAGATGTTTCTCTCTTTGATGGGCCTTTGTAGATTCAAAGGAAGTGAACTCATCAGTTGTCTCTGGCTGGGAGCCCTGATGCTCAGTGTGGTATTGACATGGATGTTACTAGCAAAGTAGCTTGTAATCTAAGAAGCCTTGGAGGAATGATTGCAGGATCGAGTTCCCAACAACTATTAGCAACGATAGGAACACCAGTATAACAGGGTAGTCAAGAAAGCAAATGCATGGGTGGTATGGGGGCCCGCTCAGTGGATTAAGAACCTGGCCTGGAGTCAGGAGGCGCTGGGTTTGAATGTGATCTCAAGTCACTTTCTAGGTGTGTGATTGGGGCAGGTCACTCAAGGTTTGAAGAGGGGGGAGGGGAGGAAGGGAGAGGGAGAAAGAGAAAAAGAAGGAAGTAAGGAAAGAGAAAAAGAAAGAAAAAGAAAGAAAAGTGAAAAAAGAAAGGAAGGAAGG
>NW_025393716.1:7990-12235 GCF_016433145.1 Gracilinanus agilis
AAGAAAGAAAGAAAGAAGGAAGGAAGGAAGGAAGGAAGGAAGGAAGGAAGGAAGGAAGGAAGGAAGGAAGGAAGGAAGGAAGGAAGGAAGAAAGAAACAAGAGAAAGAAAGAGAGAAAGGAAGAAAGAAAGAGAAAGAAAGAAAGGAAGAAAGAAAGAGGAAGAAAAAGAAAACCATGTACATGCTATTTCAGGCACTGGACATCAGATCACATTTGGAGTATTGTGTTCAGTTCTGGGCTTTACTTTTTTTTGGGGGGGGTTTATATGTTTATTCACTTACAAAAATGAACAATATGGGAATAAAAAATAAACAAAGATATAGCAAGAATAAATACACAAACATTTCTCCTAACACCCCAGGGGTATAACTCTCCCAACACCCACTTTGGTCTTTATGGAGCAGAGAGAGATTTGATTTGCAGTTTAGTTCAGTTCCTTCACAGCATTAGTCCAACAAAACAATAGCCTCAAGTCTCTCCCCACTTCAAGCCATCCTCCATTCAGCTATTAAAGCAATTTCCCTAAAGTGGGTAGGTCTGACCTTGTCACCTCCATTCTCAGTACATTCCAGTGGCTCCCTATCACCTCCAAGATCAAATACAAAATTTCCATTTGGCTTTCAAAATCCTTTATAATAACCAAGCTCCCCCCCCCCCCCCCCCCCCCCCTTTTCAGCCTTCTTACTCCCTACCACTTATTCTTTGATCCAGTGACATCGGCCTCCTGGTCATTCCACAAACATTTTCTTTGGCAATGTCCCATGCCTAGAATGTTCTCCCTCCTCATTTCTGCCTACTGACCTCTCTGGCTTTCTTTAAGTTCTAAGCCAAATCCCACCTTCTACCAGAAGCCTTTCCCAACACTTAATTCTAGTGCCATCCCTCTCTTAATTATTTCCTAATTGTCTTGCATATAACTTTTTGTACATGTATGTTTTCATGATGTTTCCGTCACTAAATTGTGAGAGCCTTGAGGGAAGGGAATGTCTTTTGCCTCTGTATCCCCAGCAATTAGCACAGGACCTAGCACATAGTAGCCACTTAACAAATGTTTATTCCCTTTCTTCCTGCCTCCTCCCCCATTGTTTTAGGAAGCTGGGTAGTGGTTCTTTAGAACCTTTTCTGGTTAGATTCTGAAACATTTTTGGATGTGAGTTTTTCTACTCAGGATTAATTTGCTTTCTCTAGTCTTCACTGTCTCTTCCATGGACCAACACACCTTGTGATTTCTCAGAAAATAAAAATAAAAAAGACTCCTTCATAGATGCCTACTCATTCCCTCCCTCCATACAAACTATCTTGTCCACACTTATGTCAAAGGAACTGAATTTGAATTCTGTCTCTGCCATTTACTTTGTGACCTTGGACAAGTCTCTTTCTCTCAGAAAGCCTCAGTTTCTTCATATGTAGAATAAGAATTTTGGACTAGAGGAGCTTTAAGGACCCTTCCACTTCTAAGATCTTATGATGCCTCTAGCTTTCTTGTTTTTCTAATTACCTTTTTATTTTGTACTTCAACATCAAAAAAAAGATAATTCATAGTTATATTGTGGAACATAAAGAGTATTATTGCATATGGAGCCCCAAACAATGGCTGCTAGATTGGCACAGTGTATAGAATCCTGGGGCCTGTATCTAGTCTCAGATGCTTATGGTATGATCCTAAGAAAGTCACTTGACTCTATCTGTCTCAGTTTCCTCATCTGTAAAATGAGCTGGAGAAGGAAATGGCAATCTACTCCAGTATCTTTGCAAACAAAACCCCAAATGGGGTCACAAAGAATTGGATATAATTGAAACAACTGAAAAACAATAGCATACAGAGCCATGAATTTCCATTCTATCCTCCATTTAATAATGAATTTCACACATTACTTTCAAAGCTAACCTGTTTATCTGTACTTCCTTCTGAACTCTTTTCGGTTCTCCTTTGCACATTTTGAAAAAATATTTTAATACTCCTCTTTGGGGGGCATCAATATCTATCCTGGCCTTTTCCCCTCAATAGCCACTCCCATTAAAGAACTGAGAAAAATTTGGGGGGGGGGCTGAGGGGAAGATCTTTGAAACAAGTGAACATAGTTAAGCAAAATGAACCTGTACAGCGGTTATGCCCAAAAATGTATGTCTCTTTCTGCACCTTGAGCCTATCATTTCTCTATAAAGAGTTAGGTAACATTTTATCATCCCTTCTCCGAAGACATGATGGGTCATAGCATTAATCAGAGTTCTTACATCTTCCAAACTTAATTTTGTTTACAATATTGTAATTGTACACATTGTTCTCTTGATTCTGTTCACATCGTTTTGCATCAGTTGATACAGGGCTCCCTTTTTTCTTCATTTCATGATATTTTGTTACCTGTGCTTGAGAATTGTGAGGCCCAAGTTCCTGGGCTTTACTTTTAAAGGAGGACACTAATAAATTGAACTCTGTGTCCAGAGTGGAGCAACCAGGGTGAAAGGCTTGGTGACCATGACATATTCTTGTTGACCTGGAAATGTTTATCCTAAGGAGGAAAAGACTTTGGGGAAACCCAGCCTGCTGTCTTCAAGTAATTGAAGGAGTTATATAGGGGATGCATTAGAATGATTCTGCCTGACTCAGAGGACAGAACTAAGAATAAAAGGTGGAAGTTACTGGGAGGCATATAGTTATAGAAAGGAAAAGCTTTCTAAAATGTGGAACCCTTCAACAATGTAATGGATTGCCTCAGGAGGCACTGAGATATTTGTCCACTGCTGGAGATACTCAAGTGGAAACTACGTAATCACATGGGGAAGCTTTAAAGGGAATTCCCAATTGGGGAGAAGTTTGGCCCAGTTGACCCCTGAGGTCCATTTCCCCTTTGGAACCTGGATTCCTCCCAATGTGGACAAAGAAATAGTCCATAGCCAAAGAAGAAGAGAAAAAAGAGGCCTGGGGGAAAAGAATGGAAGAGTCTAACCCAAGCATATGCTCTCTCTTTGACCTGGCTCTAGCTTGTTTAAGTCATATTTCTGGGATGCATTCTCACATGTATTATCTTCTTAGATTGATTTCCTTGCTCCCAATCTCTCCCTTTTCTAATAATCTTCCAAAAAGCTGCTCTGATAATCCCCCTAAAAGTATGTCTTATCATGTTACTTAAGAATTTTCAGTGGCTCCCTCCTGCCTTTAGGATAAAAAACTCTTTGTCATTTATAGGCCTTTCATAATTTGGTTCTATTTTATCTTTGCAGATTTACTTCACATTGCTCCTCTTCTCATACATTAGATCCCATCCATAGTGGAACCACTTGCTGTTCTCCAAATTAGTCTATTTATTTCATGTCCTGGCTTCCTGTCTCAGCCTTGTCCGTTTCTCATTGGCTAGAATGCATTCTCTCCTTTGCCATCACCTCCTGGAATCCTTAGTTTCCTGTGAGGCGCAGCTCAGGTGCCACCTCCCACAGGCAGCCTTCACTAATCTTCCTCTAGTTGGCAGTGCTCTCCCTCTTCCAATGGTTTTGCATTTACTTCTCTGTGCCCCTTCCAGAAGGATGTAACCTCTTTAAGGCCAGGAACTGGTCTTCATTCTGTTTTTATCCCCAATGATTATATATGCTTTAGGTGCTTGTGGTACCAAAATAGGAAATGTGATCTTCTGATTCCCAAACTCATGTTTTTCCTATTGTCCCACATTCAGTTCCATTTTCACATCTAACTTCCCATAACCACTATTTCCTCCAGCGACATGAACCTGGAGCCAAATTTGGTTAAGAGATTTGCACCAGAAAAAACAAAAACAAAAACAAAAACAACACAAACACAAAGGCAGAAACTTCTCAAACTTAGAAAAAATATCTCATTTATTGAAAGGAAAAACATACAATGAATGTGCAGAATCAATTTTAAACACAGGATCTCCCACAAACTTCCATGTGAGACACATCTGTACTTATTTATAAACATACAAGGCACAAAACATTCACAATACCATTAGCTCCTGGTGGTGCATTGTTCAGTGGTGTCCTGGCTACTGCAATCTGCCATATGGCGATTTTCCACTGGTTTAGGTAATTCTACTCTCTTTTTCATTTGGATAGTGGTAAACATGATTGATTTTTCAGTTCAGTCATTGTCAGACATCAAATTTAATCCTCTGATATTTCTTTTCCCAACATCTCTTCTTGATGTTAACAAAGCCCAATTATTTCTGACTGTGCGCTCCTTGTCCCTTATCCTAGTCCCAAGCCTGGTACAAAACCAATAAGGGACTTTG
>NW_025393717.1:0-1281 GCF_016433145.1 Gracilinanus agilis
CAGTACACAATGCATATGCTATGGCAAGAGAGAATGCTCCATATTAACTTGACCCTTTCTGTTAATGGTGAGCCACTGACTGTATAGTTGATATCTTTAAGAAGGAAAATGTTCAGATGTTCTAGAATGTCAGACCACTTCCTTGGGACAATAAAGAGAAAGGTAAGAATGGTTGCAGTGGGGAAGACTGGTATTTACACTGAGGTAGAATTTCCTGTGGATTATCGGCTGGTGTGTAGACAAACAAAAAGGAAATAATAACACTGATAATGGGGATTGAATGAATTGAAAATAGAAGTTCTTTTTAATAGGGTTGAAGCAATATGATGTAAACAGAAAAATATGTACTTCAAGGAAAACTTTGCCAATTTCCTAAGTATTGGGGATTAATTTCTCTTGCCTTGACCACTACTTGTGGCATTTGGTCACACAGAGGGCAATTTTCAAGTTAGTTCAATTGCAAGTCTTAGCCTCTTTTTTCCATTATTGAAATGGTGCTAAATAAGAAAAACACAAAAATTGTTGATGGAAGTAAAAAGTAACTATTTCCCAACCCCATATATTGGACATAAAAGGTCCCCATTCTGCATTATTTGTCTCATTACACATGCTATGTCAAGAGAGAATGCTCCATATTAAATTGACACTTTCTTTAAATGATGAGCTTCTAATTCCATAGATGATATCTTAAAGGAGGAAAATGTTCAGATGTTCTAGAATGTCAGACCACTTTCTTGGGACAATAAAGAAAAAGGAAAGAATGATTACAGAGGGAAAGACTGGTACTTACTTTGAGATGGAGGTTCCTCTCCGTTATCGGCTGTTGTGTAGACAAACAAAAAAGGAAAGAATGACATTAACAATTGGATAGTATTAATTGAAAAGAGGTGTTTGTTGAATAGGTTTGAAACAATGTGATGTAAACAGAAAAATATGTACTTCAAGGAAAACTTTGCCAATTTCCTAAGAATTTGGGATTAATTTCTACT
Source organism: Gracilinanus agilis (assembly GCF_016433145.1). Classification (NCBI taxonomy): domain Eukaryota; kingdom Metazoa; phylum Chordata; class Mammalia; order Didelphimorphia; family Didelphidae; genus Gracilinanus; species Gracilinanus agilis. Next base: position 990 of record NW_025393717.1, read on the forward strand.
GCCTAGACCACTTACTTCTTCTGGCTCTTGATCATACTCATGGCAACTTTCAAATTAGTTAAATTGCAAGGCTTAGCCTTGTTTTTCATTATTGAAATGGTGCTGAATAAGAACAACTCAAAAATTGTTGATGGAGGGGGCAGCTGGGTAGCTCAGTGGATTGAGAGTCAGGCCTAGAGATGGGAGGTCCTAAGGTTCATATCCAGCCTCAGACACGTCCCATCTGTGTGACCCTGGGCAAGTCACTTGATCCCCGTTGCCCACCCTTACCACTCTTCTACCTAGGAGCCAA
>NW_025393718.1:0-6215 GCF_016433145.1 Gracilinanus agilis
GGAATACTATTGTGCTAAAAGGAATAATAAACTGGAGAAGTTCCAGGTGAACTGGAGAGACCTCCGGGAACTGATGCAGAGCGAAAGGAGCAGAGCCAGAAGAACATTATACACAGAGACTGATATATTACGGTAAAATTGAATGTAATGGACCTCTGTACCAGCAGCAATACAATGACCCAGGACAATTCTGAGGGATTTATGGTAAAGATGCTACCCACATTCAGAGGAAGGACTGCAGGAGAGGAAACATATAAGAAAAACAACTGCTTGAACGCATGGGTCGGGGTGGACATGATTGGGGGTGTGGACTCGAAACTACCACACCAATGCAACTACCAACAATTTGGAAATTGGTCTTGATCAAGGACACATGACAAAACTAGTGGAAATGCGCATCGGCCATGGGTAGAGGGGGTACGGGGGGGGGGGTTGAAGGGGAAAGGAGGAGCATGAATCATGTAACCATGTTAAAAATGAATATTAATAAATGTTAAAAAAAATTAGTTAACTCAAAATAAATAGAACTTATAAAATATCCTGGCGTCAATTCACCAAACATACTCAATACCTTTATAGTTGCAATTGCAAAATACTCCTTCAAACATTGAAAAAATATACTAATTTGAATAGCTAGAATAATGTTAAGGGCTCATGCCTGGACTATGTCATTATAATAATAATTTCAATAACATTAAGGTTAACAAATAGATTTAGTGCTAACCCAAACTATCAAAATTATACTTTACCAAGTAAGACAAAATGAAGAAAAAAACTAGAATAAAATTTAGCAAAAATTAGAAAAGATCAATGGAACAGAATAGATAAGGATTAATATAAAATAAACTGAACTCAATCCCCTAGTTTTTTATAAATCTCAAAGCATAAATTGCACATAAATAATCCCTGTTTAACAAGTGCTGGGAAATCTGGAAAGCAGTATGGAAAAAATTGGACCTAGTACAATACCCTGTACCACATTCTACAATAAATCCAAATACATATGACCTGGATATTAAGAATCATACTAAAACTAATTTTAAAAGAACTAGATAATATATTCTTCATAGTTACAAGTAGGAAATATATTTTAAGCAAAGAAAGAATAGAGGCAAATGCAAAAGATAAAATCAATAATTTTAATTACATGATATTGAAACAGATGCACAAAAATAATGCAAGTAGAATAAGAAGGGGAGGGGTCAACTGGAAAATATTTTTGTTTTAAATCTTTTCAGTAAAGATCTGATTTCTAAGATATATAGCCAACTAAGAAATATATGAAACAAAAATACATTCCCCAATAGATAACTGGCTGAAAGAAATGAAAAGAAGAGTATTTATCCTAAAAATTGCATGTTATTAACAAAGATGTGAAAAAATGCTCCAAATCAATGATAATAGGAGAAATGCAAAACAAAACATTCCTGTTTGTTTCTTCATAACAATAAGTTGGTAGAGATGACAAGGTATGAGAATAGTTCATTCTGGAAGGGATGTAGGTACATTAATGCATTTCTTGGTAGAGCTGTGAATTTGTATGACCATTCCGGTTAACAGTATGAAATTATGCAAAGAAAGGAGCTGAAGTATTCATATTCTTTCAAGTAGTGATATCACTTCTTTTTTTCTTTTTTTTTTAACATTTATTAATATTCATTTTTTAGTAAAGTTAACATGGTTACATGATTCATGCTCCTACTTTCTCCTTCACCCCTAACCCTCCCCCCACCCCTGGCTTATGCGCATTTCCCCTGCTTTTAACATGTGTCATTGATCAAGACCTATTTCCAAATTGTTGATCCTTGCATTGGTGTGGTAGTTTCGAATCAAAATCCCCAATCATGTCTGCCTCAATCCATATGTTCAAGCAGCTGCTTTTCTTCTATGTTTCCACTCCTGTAGTTCTTCCTCTGAATGTGGGTAGTGTTCTTTTCCATAAATCCCTCAGAATTGTCCTGGATCATTGCTTTTCTTCTAGTACAGAAGTCCATTACCTTCTATTTTACCACAGTGTATTGGTCTCTGTGTACAATGTTCTTCTGGCTCTGCTCCTATCACTTCTAAGAATATATCTGGTGGAGGCCAATGACAAAAAAAAAGGTTATACACCCCCAAAAATAATAATACAAGACTTTTTGTTAGAAAAGAGCTAGAAAAGAAAAGTGGGTATTCAAAGATTGGGGGATGACTGAAATAAATTATGGTACAAGATTGTGTAATATCAGAAAATAGTGCTAACTTCTCCCATAACCTCCTTCTATATAGGATCCCAAATCCCAGGCATCATTACCTTCAGACACCCTGCCCAGGATAAACTCATCATCCTGGAAATTGCTTCAGTTTTGCTCTTCACCACAGTACCTTCAGTTGTTTCAACTTCTCTGATTGAAGGTCTCAAGGGCAGAATAACAACAATTAAAAGAACAGCAAAATTCTTTCCAAAGCCTCCCTTTATAGAGGGTTCAAAATACCAGACACTTCTTCATTTACCCTTATCTATTTTTCTTAGTTTTGATGCTACCATTACATTAATCATACTACTACTGGGTACCTTCTGGCACACCTCCTATGATTTTTATCTTCCTTTTATATAGAGAGCTCCTTGAGGGAAGGGATTGTCTCTTTCTTAATCATATCCCCAGTACAAAGTATACTGTCTGGTACATAGTAGGTACTTAATAAATATTTATTTTATCATAGTGCTGAAAATCTCAAGGGCACATGCTCTAAATAATGACAAAACATCTGAGAAAATATCCTCCTTCCCCTCTTAGCCCAGAAAAAGATAGAAGTATTATTGTGGAGTAAAAAGAGTAGGGTGGAACTTGGACGGAGCCTAGAAATAAATGAAAATGTGAAGAGTAAATAGTGGAAATAAATGGAGAGAAGAAAACTGGAGTGAAATAGGGATGGAATGGGGAAATAGGAGAGGCGATGTTGCTTGAATATCCAATACAATGGTAACTGAGCTGGGTGGACATATTGTCCGAGGTCCACTGGATTAAGAAGGAAAGATAATGTGGGTTACTGGAGAGATAGGACAGCTCATTCATGAATCTGAAGTTTCAGTACAATGAAAAGATGAAAATGATCAATGTAGCAATGAATGGAAAGATTTAAATGAACTCTTGCAAAATGAAGTAAGCAGGACTAAGAGAAAAATATAACTGGCTACAACAATAAAAAAACAAACAACAATTAAAACTGAATACCAAGAAATTTATAATGACCAAAGTTGGACACAAAGGACATGAGAAGACAGTTTCTCCTGCTCCTTTGCAGAAATAGGAGTAAAAGGGAATACAAAGAATGTCAAAAAAATTTTGATATGTCACTTATATTTGCAAAATTTTTTCCCTTTTTCTTTTTTTATAAGAGTTAGATCTCTGGGAGAACAGTGATAGAGGGATATAGTGTTCAATGTAGGTGACAGAAAAATGAATGATGTAAATAAAATATATTTTTAAATGGTTTGGTTCTTGTTCTTTTTGACAGATTTTTTTTATAGATGCATCCATTCCCCTTGATTCTTCTCCTTTTCTTAATCCCTGTAGCTTCTATATTAAGTTTTACCATATATCTAAAAAGTATATATGAAGATATTTGTACCATTTAATTCACTATTAGTTATTTAATAGTAAATTTTCTAATGTGAAAATGACGTAAGCCTGTCTCTGACCATTGCCATTTTTCTGTCTGATGACTATGTAGATATTGGCTCTACTTATTTGATCTACTGGAAGACTTTTCCTTTCATCTGATTCATTTTCCTCACCTTCAGAATAAACATATTAGTCCTTTTCCAGCTCTGAATTCATGATCCTTTATACTTTTGTGCTTATTGCTACTGATCCTTGGGAATGAAATATTCTAACTATTCAGTTTTCATTTTGTATAACAAAATCTGACAGTGTGGTATTTTTGATAGAGAGTTAGCCACTAAGACCTATGTTCAAGTCCAAAGGGTTTCATATGTTGACTCCGTGATACTGGACAAGACATTTAATTTTCAGTGTTTCAGATATTTTTTTAAGACAAGAAATTTGCAGAGAAGGTGCTGACCAGTTTGGTAGATCATTCCTTACATCACTGAAATCACAAGTTGAATTCCTATACCTGTGACATGATCCATGAAAAAAAATTCTGTTCTATTTTTTAAGGCCATAGATTGAAAAAATAACAGCATTCTTCATCAAGCAGGAATCATTATTTCCATTTTTATTTCAAATATAGAATATGAACACACAAGTAAAGTATCTTATTGGCACAAGATTGGCACGTTATTCAGAAAAGCTGTCTTCTCTCCCTTCTGAGAAATCTTACCATGCTACTTTTGCCTCTGGGGAATGACATGACATTCCATAATTTTTAAGAAAAACAAGACCTATGTAAAAATAACAAAGATGTTGGCTCCAAAATCAGATGAAATGATACTCATCTATTGTATTGCTTTGGCAATAGAATTTTCCTTCCCCAGATTGTATTTCAATAATGATTTATCTTTTCTTGACACTTATTCTTTAAATGGAAGGGATAAACATTCAGAAACAGAGATAGAGACCAGGGGAAGCAGGGGGATGACTTAAATTTTATTACAATATCTGTTCATGGCCATATATACTGTATGACTTAGTTCCTTTCACAGATATTTGCTTGGTCTTAGATGGAGATAATGTGTGAAATTCACATTCATCTTGAATCTCTCAGAAGTCCCACATAGATGGCACCATGAATATTGGGTTCCATAAGTAGAGTCTTCCTACTTACAAATAGGAAATGTTTGTTGACATAATTTTATATGCAGCTGTTCATTTTAGTAACAATTCTTATTTATGGTCCATTCTTCAAATAATCATGGTACCTAATGTAGACATTAGAGTCAATGGATCCAATCTTCCAACTTGCTCTTTACTTGTCATTGCCATGGTTTGCATTATTTGATTTACAATTACATGTGCATTTGATGATTTCTTTTAGTAAGACAACTTAAATATGACCTTTGCTTTGATTCACAGTGAAATAAAACTTTCCCTGTAATAGAAGGAAAGAGAACCACATTGCACATGGTTGTTATGGTTTATGCAGGGGATTTTGTATTTCTGCTTTGCTATCAGTTCTTCTATAACTGAGTTAAATCAAAACAGATTTTTAGGTATGGAAGCTGAGAGCTGCTGAAGTTTTTCTATAGATCTTTAAAATGCTTGTTATTTTTGTTACTTCAGATCACAATTATTTACCACAGCAGCTGAAAAAAGAGAAGACAACAGCAAAGAAAACAAAGTTTTAAAAAATACTGTCCAGTCTTGATGAAGAAAACAGAGTTTGCAAATCTTTGTCTGCAACAACAAAAAAAATTTAGTTCCATGACTAAATAAAAATTAAAAAAAAACAGGGAAAACCCCAACAGCAACCAGTGCCTCATTTTAGATGATTTTAAGAAGGTCAGGCAGCTTGTGCTGCTGTTCAGAGTTTAACTGGAGAGTGGTAGACTGGTGTGGGGCCTGGGGGTGGAGGACACATTGTGGTTCCTTTGACCATACCCAGCTGGGGGGTGAGACAGTACACAGAGCATGGCAGCCGGCCAGCAGCAGCCAGTAATTAACTTGAATGACTGAGTCTCAGAATGTGTGAGGTACAAAGTGCCTTAAGCTTTGGAGAATATGGAGCCTTCAAGCTGAAATCTTCAACACTTTTAGAATCAGCACTTCACGTGCACACATTAATGGGCATTCCAACCTTGGCTGTGAATGTTGTACATTTTCTACAGATTTAAAAAAAATGGCTCACTGTCTAGCAAAACAGTAGTACACAGTATAAATACCACACTATGCATAGTTTAGTATGATCAAAAAGAGAAATGAAGGAATTCAGCCTCTGACCCTGGCCAGATTGACTAAAAATTATCTTATAAAAAGTGAAATGAGTTGAATTTGCAGATCATTTCTCAGCAAACTGGATTATAGACTTTCTGACAAAACTCTTACCCATGTGGTAAATTCAGTGGAATGAATGGATGATCTAAATGACTGAAATAATAGGGGTCTGAAATTTCTCTCCTTTTCATTTTCCTGGCTGTCCCAAATAAAATGAACTAGCAAAAGAAGATAATGGTCCTGCATGATAACATCCCTACTGAATGTGGACCTGCTTAAAAAAAAGAAAGAGAGGAAGGAAGAAAGGAAGGAAGAAAGGAAGGAAGAAAGGAAGAAAGG
>NW_025393719.1:0-1123 GCF_016433145.1 Gracilinanus agilis
TGACGCAAACCATTTGGGTATATTCCCCTTTCTCCCTATTTCTAGCCTTCCACGTGTTTTCTCTAAAGACCTAATTAGGCAACAACCCACACAGACTCTACACGTGGGTAGTTTTCCTGAGCTTTTCTCCACTAACCCCGAGCCATGTGGACGACACCACGTGGACCTATTGGCCGAATGGCCTATTGAGACTTGCTTGTGATTAAAAAACTGAACTCAGGAGAGAAATATTCACCCCAATAACTGCTCAGAACTTTGAACTGATAGCAAAGACTGGTGATAAAAAAACAACCCCTTAAACTCAGCAGAACTCAATCAAAAGAACCTTAAATTGAAATCAGGGGTGAACTTTTAAAACCTCGGAACTGAATGAGCTTTAATTCTGTTTTAAAAAGGCTGTATCTTACTGTATATTGTTAATTAGTTTTGTAAATTAATCTTGCTTATATCGTTGATTTTCCTGTTGCACTGAATCATTTTACGCTAATGAAGTTTCTGCTTATGATGTTATTATATTTCCTAATTTACTTAAACGCTTACTGTATCAAAAACAATGCGGTTATATGTACCACCTATGAACATCTTATAGAGCACATGTCTTTAAAATTTATTCTGTCTTGGTAATTGCAAAGAACCTTGAAAGTTTTCCATGCTTTGAATATTACCTTGTAATTTTACAAGAGATATTTTTTAACTTTTACTTTAAATCCTTAAGAATTGTTGTCTTAAATGATAAAGCTTTTCTATATTTTATTTTAAGAGATATTATTGCCTTAAATGGGTAGAAGCATTCCTACCCAGGATTTTTTTTAAAGCAGGAAGCCAAGGAGCTCCTGCATATTCTTATCTGAAGATGATTATACCAGAAGGTTTCTTTTTTAAACATCACATTTTTCTATGGAAGCAATAACAGCATTTGCCAAGGGTTAAAGTTGTAACAAGTATATGATTTGGAACATCACTGTTTATTGTTTTAAAATGTGCTATTGGAAATAATGGTACTCTATTTGAATGTGCATTGTGAATCTGCTATTTTGTAAAACCCACTTTCTCTCACAGAAAGTCTCATTTTTGGGTAACATAACCCTTCTAGTTCTAAGCTATATGTATATTTTTGATTTTT
>NW_025393719.1:1219-2677 GCF_016433145.1 Gracilinanus agilis
TACTGGAAGTACATATATAACCATTATTTATCCTTTTTCTGATTCTACAGCAAATACCTGAGCCTATAGGACTGTGATTTAAATGCCTCTCTGATTCCAGAAGGGAATATGAAAGCCGTTAATAGTGCTAAAGAAAGCACATGGTCAGAGACTTGACTGACTAAGATCTGCAGAATAGCAGTTCTATGCCAATACATTAGGGCTTGAAATTGGGTTTGAGTCCTGGAGTCCCAGTCTTTTCTAAAACTTTAGAGGACGTGGGTCCCCTCGACTTAGATTCCTAGAAAGCACCTAAGATTGGTTATTTACTTGGCTCACTTCCCTAAAAAGCTGATGATAAGTCAGATCAGAGAGAGACATTTTCCTTAAGTCCTGGCTCTGAATGGGTAATTGCACACTGTTGAATTCACTTTAATTAGACCTTCATTCAAAGGTCTAAGTTTATTTTCCCCAGATTTTTGCACATTTTACATTTCATTTCACAAGTTAATTTTTCATCTTTTTTCTTGAATTCTATTCTTTGTATTTTGTCATCCTTACCTGACCTGAGATACCCTTTTTTAGAAAAAAGGTGTGTTTAAGAATTACCTCACGGGGATATCTGTTAAGTTTTTTAAAATTCGATAATGTAAAAATATATGTATATTTATTTAACTCTTTTAGGAGTAATTTCACGGGGAATTATATAAAATCTTAGAAGAAAATGTATGTTTTGTAATCTATAATGTAAAGTTTAAATTCTTTTGAGAATAATTTCAGGATAAGGATCTTGCCATCTCCCCAGAATCCAGATGACGAACTTGTTTGGTGAGGACACATGAAGATGTCTGAAAAGCCTTCACTGTACCATGAAGACCAAACTTTGAACTTTGGGGTGCAGTTGATTGAACTATGGGGAGTTGAAATTGAGTTGTATGTATTGTTTTAATTGTACACTGTTGTGCCAGTGGGGGACAGCCCCCCAAATTGGTTTTTTTGTCAATGCGTCTAATTTTAACCATTTGTTCATCTATTTCTTTTATCCCCAAAATTCCTGAAAAATTTAGAAGTTGCTATTTTTACAGGTCCAGCGAAGAAAAAAGGACTAACCTTTTTTTTTGCCGGACCTCACGGGGAATTGTAAAAAGGAATTGGAAAAAACCATCTAAAAATGTATATATTTCTATGGACAAGGGAAATGTATCAAAACTACATTTCCCTTGATCCAACATGGTCCAACTGATTTCCGTTTCCGACGTCTTGACGCAGGGGAGAGCTTAAATCTCGTGGGTTAGGAGGGAGTGTCTCTTTGCCAGCAAGCTCTCTTCTTTGGCGAGTAGGAACTTGGCTAGGAGGCAGTATGGTGGCGGCAGTTTTGAATGCTTACAAGCGCGTGGTCTAATGATTTTATCTATCAACATGGCTTTAATTAAAATACTAATATATATATTTATACCAGCCTTTATCATTTTTCATATT
>NW_025393720.1:0-10002 GCF_016433145.1 Gracilinanus agilis
ATAGATAGATAGATAGATAGATAGATAGATAGATAGATAGATAGATATAGATCTACTTTATGGGCTGGTTTTCCAATTGCATGTTATAGTCTCCACAATTAACATTTTTCATCCATTTAGTTTTTCTCAGAAACAGAATGGAAGCCTTAACAATCCAGAAGGCCTGGGTTTAAATCACACCTTTGATTTCTACTTGGGGGGAACAGGCACTTAAATCTCTCAAGAAATTCCCTAAGTGCAAAAAATAAAAGGGGTGGGGGAACAGAAGATGGAACCAAGAGAAACTTGAAGGAATAAGAAAAATAGAATAATCTAAACCACACAAAGAGGCGAATGGGAAGGGGGGAAGAGAATACTATTATAAGAAGGAGAGGAAGAGAGTGTTAATAAGTAATACTTAAACCTTACTCTCAGTGGAATCAATTCTGAGAGAGAAGAGCAACTAGATCCATTGAGGTATCAAATTCTATCTTACCCTACTGGGAAAGTCAGAAGGGAAAAACCAAGATGGGGAGTGTGTTGGGGAGTACAAAAAGGGAGGGAGATGGGGGAGGGAATTTAATTGACTCTAAAAAAATAATAATAGGGGAACGAAAAGGGAGGGGGTGGAAAGGGAAGTAAAATAAGGGTGGGGATCAAAATCAAACCACTGGTTTGAAAGGAAATAGCAAAAGAAGAAAGGGCAGAACTAGGAAATGTTATCAAAAGGTTGAGGAATACACAGGTGACAATCATAACTCTGAATGTGAATGGGATGAACTCACCCATAAGATGGAAGCAGATAGCAGAGTGGATTAGAAACCAAAATCCTACCATATGTTGTCGACAAGAAAAACACATGAGGCAGGTGGACATACACAGGATTAAGGTCAATGGCTAGAGTAAAATCTTTGGGGCTTCAACTGAGAAAAAGAAGGCAGGAGTGGCAATCATGATTTCTGATAAAGCCAAAGTAAAAATAGATCTGATTAAAAGAGATAGGGAAGGTAATTACATCCTGATAAAAGACAGTATAGATAATGAGGAAATAACAGTACTCAAAATGTATGTACCAAATTGTATAGCATCCAAATTTCTAAAGGAGAAACTGGCAGAGCTCAATGAGGAAATAGATAGTAAAACTATACTAGTGGGAGATCTAAATATTCTTCTATCAGATCTAGATAAATCAAACCAAAAAATGAATAAGAGATAAGAGAGGTGAATGAAATGCTAGAAAAATTAGAGTTAATAAATATGTGGAGAAAAATAAATAGAGACAAAAGGGAATATATCTTCTTTTCAGCAGCACATGATACATTCAAAAAGAAACATGACAAACAAATGCAAAAGAGCAAAAATAATAAAGGCAAACTTTTCAGATCATAATGCACTAAAAATAATAATTAGTAAGGATACATGGATAGGTAAATCAAAAATAAATTGGAAATTAAATAATATGATTCTCCAAAATCAGTTAGTTAAAGAACAAATGATAGAAACAATTAATAATTTCATTGAAGAGAATGACAATGATGAGACATCCTACCAAAATCTATGGGATGCAGTCAAAGCAGTACTCAGTGGGAAATTTATATCCTTGAGTGCATATATTAACAAATTAAGGAGGGCAAAGATCAATGAATTGGGCATGCAAATCAAAAAACTAGAAAGAGAACAAATTAAAAATCCCCAAAGACCAAATTAGAGATTATAAAAATTAAAGGATAAATTAATAAAATCAAAAGTAAAAGAACTATTGAATTAATAAATAAGACTAGAAGCTGGTACTTTGAAAAAACAAATAAAATAGACAAAGTACTGGTCAATCTAATAAAAAAAGGAAAGAAGAAAACCAAATTAACAGTATCAAAGATGAAAAGAGAGACCTTAGACCTTACCTCTAATGAAGAAGAAATTAAGGCAATCATTAAAAACTATTTTATTCAACTATATGGCAATAAATATGGCAATCTAGGTGATATGGATGAATATTTACAATATAAATTGCCTAGATTAACAGCAGAAGAAATAGAATACTTAAATAATCCCATCTCAGAAAAAGAAATTGAACAAGTCATCAAAGAATTCCCTAAGAAAAAATCCCCAGGACCAGATGGATTCGCAAATGAATTCTATCAAACATTAGAAGAACAACTAATCCCAATACTAAACAAATTATTTGACATAATAAGCAAAGAAAGAGTTCTACCAAATTCCTTTTATGACACAAATATAATACTGATTCCAAAGTCAGGTAGATCAAAAAATCAAAAACAGAGAAAGAAAACTAGAGACCAATCTCCTTAATAAACATAGATGCAAACATCTTAAATAGAATACTAACAAAAAGACTTCAGCAAGTGATCATGAGGGTTATTCATTATGATCAGGTGGGATTTATGCCAGGAATACAAGGATGGTTCAATATTAGGAAAAACCATCCACAGAATTGGCCATATCAACAAGCAAACCAACAAAAACCACAAGATTATCTCAATAGATGCTGAAAAAGCCTTTGACAAAATACAACACCCATTCCTACTGAAAACACTAGAAAGTATAGGAATAGAAGGGCCTTTCCTAAAAAATAATAAACAGTATATATCTAAAACCATCAACAAGCATCATCTACAATGGGGATAAATTAGAAGCATTCCCAATAAGATCAGGAGTGAAACAAGAATGCCCATTATCACCTCTATTATTTAACATTGTACTATAAACACTAGCAGTAGCAATTAGAGAAGAAAAAGAAATTGAAAGTATTAAAATAAGCAATGAGAAAACCAAGCTATCACTCTTTGCAGATGATATGATGGTCTACTTAAAAAATCCTAGAAAATAAACTAAAAAGCTAGTGGAAATAATCAACAACTTTAGCAAAGTTGCAGGATAAAAATAAACCCACATAAATCATCAGCATTTCTATATATTTCCAACACATCTCAGCAGCAAGAGTTAGAAAAAGAAATTCCATTTAAAATCACCCTAGACAATATAAAATACTTAGGAATCTATCTGGAGTTGTGAATTGATCCAACCATTCTGGATGGCAATTTTGAACTATGGCCAAAGGGCTTTAAAAGACTGTCTGCCCTTCAACCCAGCCATACCACTACTGGGTTTATATACCCCAAAGAGATCATAGGGAAAAAGACATGTACAAAAATATTTATAGCCCTGCTCTTTGTCATGGCAAAAAATTGGAAAATGAGGGGATGCCCTTCAATTGGGGAATGGCTGAACAAATTGGTGATACAATATTATTGTGCTCAAAGGAATAATGAACTGGAGGAATTCCATGTGAACTGGAATGACCTCCAGGAATTGATGCAAAGTGAAAGAGCAGAACAAGGAGAACATTATACACAGAGATACACTGTGGTACAATCAAATATAATGGACTTCTCTACTAGCAGCAATGCAATGATCCAGGATGACTCAGAGGGGCTTATAAGAATGCTAGCCACATTCAGAGGAAGAACTGTGGGAGTAGAAACACAGAAGAAAACAACTGCTTGAACACATGAGTTGATGGGGATATGATTGGGGATGTAAACTCTAAATGATCACCCCAGTGCAATTATCAATAATATGGAAATGGGTCTTGGTCACTGATACAGGTAAAAGCCAGTGAAATTGCATGTTGGCTGGGGCAGGCTGAGGGGGGGGGGGGTTAGAGGGGAGGAAAAGAACATGAATCATGTAACCATGGGAAAATATTCTAAATTAATTAAATAGAATTTTTCAATTAAAAAAATCCCTAGGATTTCTCTTTTGTTGGTCCTAGATTGACTGTAATCCATCTGTCAGGAAGGAGGACTAACCTGAGATCCTTCCCTTATTTGGGCTCCTTTCTAAATAGTTCTTCAGGCAGAGCCAGGTTGACCACTTATTTGGGAACATTATACAAAGCAATTCAATACAGGTGTAGGTTGTGCTAGTTAGCCCCTGCGATTTCTTCCACATCTGGGATTCTGTGATCTTCCCTGCCCCTCTAAGAAAGAAGGCTGTTAAGAAAGTCAAATGAGATCACAAGAGTAAAGGAACCTTGAAAACTGTAAGGGGGTCTATGAGATGTGAGATATAAGCTCATATTTGGAGCTCATTTCTCAGTTAAAGACACTGAGCCAAAAGAAGAAAAGTGATTTGTCTAATGGCATAGAGCAAGAAGGGAGCAGACACTATTTATTGATCAAGGAAAAACATCCCTTTCCAGTCTGAACGTCCATCGTTCACAGGGGCCAAGAGCTACTACAACCTCTTCTCAGTATAATGATACGAAGGATTACAAAAGAACCCAATTATACTGAAATAATTAACAACTATTCTTTTTTTAAAAATTCGCGCATCCCAGGCGTGGGACCTCCCCCTTGAGACTTCTAGATAGCCCCCATCCTTTCTAGGATGAGCCACAGAGGAGACTCAAGCAGCCCACTACTGCGGGCTCGCACATGCGCATTGCAGGTTGCGCCAGCCCGGTTCCCGGCGTCCTTCGCGCGGCCTCCCGCCTTGCAGGCCTGGCAGCTGAGGCGGAACCCCGATCGGCCGGTTTGGGGTGAGTTTCCGCGACGACGCCTACCGGACCGGGGACTACCCACTGCAGGCAGCCTGGGATTCTTAGGGAAGCTCCGTCGCTCTGAGCGTGGCAGAGGGAGACTGGTATTGCAGGCGGGGCCATACGGGGCGGGGCTGGGGCCTTGGCCGTGATTTCCGTGGCTGCGTGAGGTGGGGGAGGAAAGAGGGGGAAAGAGAGAGGGGAAGAAAAAGGGGGAAAGAAGAAGAAATCCGACCTTGGCCATAGACCCTTTTCTTTATCCCCGGGCCCAAGGGGCGGCCTCAGGACTCCCTCCCACCGCCCTCCTACCGGTTGCTTGGGTTCCTAGACAAAGGAAAGAGGAGAGCCCTTGCTGTCTGGCCTCCCGCTGACTTCTCTGCTGCCCTTGCCCTCGTCCCTGTCGTGTAGTCCCAGGTCTGGCCAGGGCCCAGTACGGGTTTTGGGGCAAGAACCCGACCGGCCCAGTATGGAAACACTTTAGAACAGGGATGGGAGGGCAGAAAAGAACACAATGGCAGAGCCAGAAGAGACCTGAGAAAATAAGATATCAGAGTTAGAAAGGATACAATGGCAGGGCTGGAAGAGACTTTAGAACATGGGATGACAAGACTGTAAGAGACCTTAGAACATGCGGTTTTAAAGCTGTAAGAAATTTTAGAACATATTTTGGAGCCGGAAGGACTTTAGAGCATGTGATGGCAGAGCTGAAAGAAACTTTAGAACCTAGGATGTTAGAGCCTAAAGGACCTTAACGCCTAAATGTCAGGACAGGATGGAATCTTGGAACCTAGTATTTAGAGAGGACCTTAGAACCTAAAATGTCAGAACTGGAAAGGGCCTTAAAACTTAGAATGTCATAGATGAGAAGCACATCATAATGAGGAAGGAAGAAAAGACTTTACTTAGATCATCTAGCCTAAACTCATTTTACAGAGGTAAAACAGACATACAGCAGAAATGATACAACTTTCCCAAACACTATCACCCAGAAAGTTGGCAGCAGATATAGGCAAGAACTTAATTCCTTTTAGCCCTTTTTTATTATACCACACTAGCATCTTCCTCTACCTCCTTCCTAGAGCCTGTTGCTCTAGTGATGATATTGAGGGGAAAGTATTCAGAAAAAAACAATTTCCTGGAACGTCCTGTGGGATGTAGCGCAGAGTTTTTAGACCAATAGATGTGTATGTGCACTTTGTCTTTTGATTTAGAGCCAAGATAGAAGTTGAATCAGTTTAGTGTGTCGACCCTGTTCTGGCTCTATTAACTTTTTTCTTCTCTCTCACTGCCTTCTTGGAGAAGCTCCTCTCAAGGATTCTCCTGACCAAGATTTGTGACCCATCTTTTAGCTAGAGTGAGGTGAATACTGAAGTAGACAATGACTACAACTCTTTGCCCTCCAGTGAAAGCTCCTTTGAAACTAAGGGAAAAGCTAATGATGAAGGTGGAAAAGGATACTTCATGGGCTTCTGAATCCCCTCTTCAAGGGGAGGACTCTGATTCTGAGATCTTGCGCAAGAGCTTTAGACAGTTCTGTTATGAGGATGTATCTGGACCCCATGAAGCTTTCAACAGACTGTGGGAACTTTGCTGTCAGTGGCTGAAGCCAGAAGTGCGTTCCAAAGAGCAGATCCTGGAATTATTGGTACTTGAGCAGTTCCTGTCCATCTTGCCCAAGGAGCTTCAGGCCTGGGCATGGAAGCAGTGTCCAGAGAGTGGTGAGGAAGCCGTAGCCCTAATTGCAGATTTGGAGGGAGAACCTGGAAGACTGAAGCAACAGGTGAGAGGGGGAAATGCAAATCTATGTAATTAGAAAGGGAATAAGGAACAGAAGGATATAGTTTTAGAAGACTGAGAATAAATTGGTGTGTTTTAGTTCTTTGTTAGCATTTAAATAGTTACTTGCTTCCATGAGTAGTAACTGTGGTTTGGCCAAATGGTTAGCACAAGACTTCTTTACACAACTGTCTAAGTCTTCCTCTGGGTATATGTAAAGTTTGTAATTGAATAGGTTTTTTTCTTTCTGTTGTAACAATGAGAAAGACTCAGTCAACTCTTCCTTTTTAAGAGAATCAAAACCTCAGATACTTTATTCTCTGTTCCTGGATTTATGTTAACCTGACTCTCAGAGCAATCCAGACTAATTTTCATTGTCCCAAATCAATGAAATTCTGATTCCTTCTTGCCAATCCCTATATCCCTAAAAAATATTTTCTTTGGGAATTTTTAACCCTGATTCCTGCCATTCTTTTCCCCCCGTCTTCATTTGTGATGATGGATATTATTTACCAGGTTACAAATCATGTGCACTTAGAGAAGACAGTAACCCTTGGAGCAGCATGGGAAGTACCAAGCTTTCAAATGGAACAAGTAAAAGGCCAGCCTAAGATGGTAACACAGAGGAAGGCTAGGAACCTACGCTTAGGACTTCAGAGACAACTAAACCATAAAGGGGACCCCCAACCCTTACAAAAGAATGGTAAGAAGCAAATGTCTATCTTGCAAAGATGAAGAAGTCTTGACCAGGTTTGAAGTCCTAAACTTGTCAAGGTCTTCCAGAAGTCAGAAGTCATTTAGACTAGTGTTTAATACCATTTCCCATTTTCTAGTCATCATATATGTTTTTGCTTTAAGGCATAAGTCAACTTTGTACATTCATTGTTTCTCACAAAGATAAATAACAGTGTAATAGATTATCACCTCATCTAGATAATGGAAAAGCTTAAGGGACTTGATTTCATCTATCCACCTGGACAATGGAAAACTTACTTGTGAGGTGTGCCAGACAACCAGAAGCAGAATTACCTATTACTTAGTTCTACTGGATTGGCAAGGTCCTGTCACCATCACCTGAAAAGTTTTTGCTATAGATTATAAAGCTCTTTGCACCTTATTTCCACCCCCACAGATTGAAAAGCAATGATCCAGACCATTCTCCTGTCTCTAGGTCCCTGTACCAAATTCAGTATCTATAAAAAGAAGAACAGAGAGGTTGTTATTCTTAAAAGAGCTCCAGATAAGAAGACTCTCTGACCTACCTCATAGCAAGTTTCAGTGTCTAATATCTGAGATACTATATGTGAAAGTGTTCTGAAAAGTTAAAAGGACAAATGTGAAATGGTATCTGTTTACTGCAGATTTCCTTTTTGTTCTCTTCTCAGTGGATGTAAAATTTGTTATTTCTTAACATACATGCCAGAGCATATACATCCAAATGAATGTTATCCTTCAAATACTGCTTTGATAGATTACATGCTTATTCTGAAAGTCTTTTCATTGCCCAAAACATATTTGTAATTTCTCTTTTGGAATTGCACAGTGTATTACATTTAAACAGGTGCCATTTTTATTTTAGGGGGGAAATTTTATTCAGAATGAGTTAATAATTAGAAAACAATTTACTTTCATTATTTTATAATTATGCCATGTGTTTTTATGACTCCTTCCCCTCAAAAAAAAAAGATTATTACACAGCTTGATTACCCACCTTATTCATCAGATGTGGCTCAGGATGACTTTTATCTCTTTCCAAATATCAAATCCACCCTCAGAGAATGAAGATTTGCCATCATTGAGGATATTGAAAAGAATGTGTGGAAAGTTCTGAAGGCAATTCCCAAAGCAGAATTCCAAAAACATTTGAAGCAGTAGCAGCATCGTTGGAATAAGTATATAGCCTCCCAAGGGGACAGCACTCATTTGGATGTATGAGTACTGGTAGGTTTGTTAATTAGTCATATTATTTCATAGTTGAAACTTATATACTTAAAGCCTGCCCTCAAACTAGATTATTCCAACTCTCTTCTGTATATGAGTCTTCTTTCTAATTCTTCAATCTTTTTAGTTCTTTTCCAAGTTCTTCCCATTCCTCTAACATTAAGAGCTCAACAATAGAAATAGTACTCTCATTAGAACCTAATCAGCTCTTTAAAAAAACAAACTTAGGAGTGGGATTCTGTATGAAAGAAGGAGAATAAATAAGTATGTGGAAATGCATGAGAGGATGGTTTTGGGAGGAGTTGAAATATTAATAAATTAATATTTCTAAAAAAGCCATCCGGAAACCAATGGACTGCCTCTAAAAGTAACACATACTTCTGACAACAAAAGTATTTTATGAGATTTTTTAATGATTTTGCAGAATCTCAGTGTTGAAAAGAATATCAGAGGCCATCTCATCCAAATCATACCTAAGCAAGAAACCCTTCTACAGCACAGTAGATAAGTGATCATTCCTCTCTTTGCTTGACAGATCTCCAAGGAAAAAGATCTTCCAAGGCAACCCATTCTACTTTTATATATCTCAAGCCTATATTAACCTCTTTGCAGTTTTCACTCACTTTTTTTATTCTGCCCTTTAGTGCCAAGCAGAACAAGTCTAATACCTCTTCTACATTCAGAGGTATGAAGGCAACTATCATGTTCCCTCTAAGTTTATCTAAACAGCTGCAGATCTTTCAACCTGTTCTCATATCAAATGATCTCTTAAATTCTTTGCCACTCTTACTCCCCAAAAATACTCTCCAGCTTATCAATGCTCTTTCTAAAATGTGAGGTCCTGGGGGCAGCTGGGTAGCTCAGTGGATTGAGAGTCAGGCCTAGAGACGGGAGGTCCTAGGTTCAAATCTGGCCTCAGACACTTCCCAGCTGTGTGACCCTGGGCAAGTCACTTGACCCCCATTGCCCACCCTTACCACTCTTCCTCCAAGGAGCCAATACACAGAAGTTAAGGGTTTAAAAAATAAAATAAAATGTGAGGCCCTGAAGTGAACACAGTATTCCTTATTTGATCTAACCGGAACTGAATCATCTCCCTGGTCCCAGCATTTGTCCCTAGCAAGAGGTCATCCCATTTTTGTTTGGAGACTGCTAGTGAAGAGAAACCCACTACCTCCCAAGGTCAATTTCAGTTTTACACAGCTCTAATTGTTAGGAAGTTTTTCCTTCATCAAACTCAAATCCATCTCTGCAACTCCCAAGAACTTATTGCTCCTAGTTCTGCTTTATGGGGCTAAGGAAAAAAATCTAATCTCACTTCTTCATTATAATCCTTCAGGTACTTTAAATATGATGTTTCCTCCAAATCTTTTCTCTAAGCAGATATGCCCTGTTCCTTCAACTCATTCTCATATGACACAAAGTAGAGGCCTTTCACCATTCTGATTGTCTTCCTCTGGAAGTTCCCTTTTATCACTGTTCTTCCAAAAATGTGGCACCCTGGAATGAACAGAGGTGATCTGACCAGAACAGAATACAAAAGAACTATCACCTCTGGACTACATCTAACTTATTGCAGTCCAACATCTCATAGCTTTTTGGACTATCACATCACACTCCTGACTCATATTAAGGTTTCAGTCCACTAAATCACCCAAATCTTTTTCATGAAAACTAACTAAGTCTCTCTGATGTTAGACATATATATATATGTGTATATGTGTATGTGTGTATATATATATATA
>NW_025393720.1:10400-12278 GCF_016433145.1 Gracilinanus agilis
TGTATATATATATATATATATAAATGAATTTGACTTTTTGACATCAGCTCTGTTCTAATCCTGGATCTGACAGTAAACCAAGGGATCAGCCTCTGAAATTCAGTTCCCCTTTTGTAAAATGAGAATAGTAATTTTTAAGAAAGCTATTTCACAAGATTAATTGCATCAAAAGATAAGGTATTTCATGTACTTTAGAGCCATAAAGTATTAAAGTAAAATATAATGATCCTTCAGGAATTTAAATCTACAATCATATCCTACTGCATCAACCCATTTGGGTTGAATAACAATAATCTACTAGGAATGGCAACCTTCCAAAAGGGCTATGCATAGTCTTCCATTTATTCAATCTAATTTAAGGTTTCCCATAAATGAAAATACAGCTTAATATTTATACCCCAAATCCTTGCCTATTTTCCTAAAGAATAAAGTGGAGGAGAGAATGACTACCTTTGCATCACCCTAACAAGAAAATCTTTTGGGAAGCTTTTAAAAGATAAAGTATCCCAGGGTATAGTACAATCTTACCCATGTGTGGCCATTTCAATAGATTGGTCTACCCAGCTGGCCTTGCCAAGCCTTTCAGCAGAGGTGTGATCAGTGATACTCAAACTACCAGAGTAGATTTTAGGTTATTTGCCCAAAGGCAAATGAGTCAAACCTGGATGAACCAAGGTCAGGATAAAAAGGAAAATGGCATGATAGGAAGAAGAGGATGCAGCAAACTCTTGCTTCCTTTTCCTAGTCATGTCTCTATTATCCTAGTTGCCCATGTACCTGTAGCTAATAAAATGATTCAAAATCATCTCTTGTACCACAAGTGTCTAGCCCCTATTCTGGACAATAGACAGCTAAACCTTACTTAACTGCTTTTAAGACCTAACTTGCCAAGAAAGCCTGGCTAAAATGTTGGTTAACACAATATGTAACTATCCTTGAATATGCTGCTAGCAGTATAGGGCACTAACTTTTCCACTCTTCTATCTGCATCACAGAACACTCAATCCCTTAGTGTTCAAAGTAAACCAGGAGGTGCTTGGGGAATATATAATGGAAACAAGCAAATTCCTGCTTTCAGAAGTTTACAATCTAAAGGGAGAAATAAAGGACAGGTAAAATGCATCATTTAACAACAGAAACACAACCATAACAAATCAGAGTTCCTGTAAAATAAGAGGGTGGAACTAAATGTTCTAAGGCCCCCTCCCTATCTAATATTCTATGTCTTGGATTTGTCAATGCCCAGAATGGCAGTTACACTGACCACAGCAGTCTTCTTCACACTTCATGTCCCAAATTTTCTCTGAAACTTCCTTTCCACCCCAGTGCACAATGATCTCTCCTCTGAATTCTGATAGTATTTATTATCTGTTCTAGTCACTCAATACTTATAATGCTACCTTATATTCTTTTTCTATATGTATGTCTTATTTCCCATATTTGACTGATGAACTTGACATACTTTATCATCATCCTTGGCAAAACTCTAGAAGACTTTACTAATAAGCAAATGGCTTATGAACACTTAGTTTGTTAGTGGTAGTGATAAAATAAAGCCAGTCTAGGACCTCTTATGAATGTACAAGTTTCCTTGTACATCTTTTTATTCTCCACAGTAATGGCACACAAAATGTATTCTCAATAAAGAATTTTCCAATTCATTAAAGTGTTCAGAACTAATTCCTCACTCTTTCAGTCAAAAACCATTATAGGCTGCCTAGGGAGCAAAGCCTTGGTAGGAAGTAGAAGAAAGAAACTGAGAGTGTAAAGACACCAAACTAGAAGGACAGGTCTCTCCTACAGACTTCCTGTGGCCTTAGGGCAGACCTAGTAAAACAGCAGATTACCCAAGGTACAGAAAGGCTCATGTAGAGTGCC
>NW_025393721.1:0-10002 GCF_016433145.1 Gracilinanus agilis
ATAGATAGATAGATAGATAGATAGATAGATAGATAGATAGATAGATATAGATCTACTTTATGGGCTGGTTTTCCAATTGCATGTTATAGTCTCCACAATTAACATTTTTCATCCATTTAGTTTTTCTCAGAAACAGAATGGAAGCCTTAACAATCCAGAAGGCCTGGGTTTAAATCACACCTTTGATTTCTACTTGGGGGGAACAGGCACTTAAATCTCTCAAGAAATTCCCTAAGTGCAAAAAATAAAAGGGGTGGGGGAACAGAAGATGGAACCAAGAGAAACTTGAAGGAATAAGAAAAATAGAATAATCTAAACCACACAAAGAGGCGAATGGGAAGGGGGGAAGAGAATACTATTATAAGAAGGAGAGGAAGAGAGTGTTAATAAGTAATACTTAAACCTTACTCTCAGTGGAATCAATTCTGAGAGAGAAGAGCAACTAGATCCATTGAGGTATCAAATTCTATCTTACCCTACTGGGAAAGTCAGAAGGGAAAAACCAAGATGGGGAGTGTGTTGGGGAGTACAAAAAGGGAGGGAGATGGGGGAGGGAATTTAATTGACTCTAAAAAAATAATAATAGGGGAACGAAAAGGGAGGGGGTGGAAAGGGAAGTAAAATAAGGGTGGGGATCAAAATCAAACCACTGGTTTGAAAGGAAATAGCAAAAGAAGAAAGGGCAGAACTAGGAAATGTTATCAAAAGGTTGAGGAATACACAGGTGACAATCATAACTCTGAATGTGAATGGGATGAACTCACCCATAAGATGGAAGCAGATAGCAGAGTGGATTAGAAACCAAAATCCTACCATATGTTGTCGACAAGAAAAACACATGAGGCAGGTGGACATACACAGGATTAAGGTCAATGGCTAGAGTAAAATCTTTGGGGCTTCAACTGAGAAAAAGAAGGCAGGAGTGGCAATCATGATTTCTGATAAAGCCAAAGTAAAAATAGATCTGATTAAAAGAGATAGGGAAGGTAATTACATCCTGATAAAAGACAGTATAGATAATGAGGAAATAACAGTACTCAAAATGTATGTACCAAATTGTATAGCATCCAAATTTCTAAAGGAGAAACTGGCAGAGCTCAATGAGGAAATAGATAGTAAAACTATACTAGTGGGAGATCTAAATATTCTTCTATCAGATCTAGATAAATCAAACCAAAAAATGAATAAGAGATAAGAGAGGTGAATGAAATGCTAGAAAAATTAGAGTTAATAAATATGTGGAGAAAAATAAATAGAGACAAAAGGGAATATATCTTCTTTTCAGCAGCACATGATACATTCAAAAAGAAACATGACAAACAAATGCAAAAGAGCAAAAATAATAAAGGCAAACTTTTCAGATCATAATGCACTAAAAATAATAATTAGTAAGGATACATGGATAGGTAAATCAAAAATAAATTGGAAATTAAATAATATGATTCTCCAAAATCAGTTAGTTAAAGAACAAATGATAGAAACAATTAATAATTTCATTGAAGAGAATGACAATGATGAGACATCCTACCAAAATCTATGGGATGCAGTCAAAGCAGTACTCAGTGGGAAATTTATATCCTTGAGTGCATATATTAACAAATTAAGGAGGGCAAAGATCAATGAATTGGGCATGCAAATCAAAAAACTAGAAAGAGAACAAATTAAAAATCCCCAAAGACCAAATTAGAGATTATAAAAATTAAAGGATAAATTAATAAAATCAAAAGTAAAAGAACTATTGAATTAATAAATAAGACTAGAAGCTGGTACTTTGAAAAAACAAATAAAATAGACAAAGTACTGGTCAATCTAATAAAAAAAGGAAAGAAGAAAACCAAATTAACAGTATCAAAGATGAAAAGAGAGACCTTAGACCTTACCTCTAATGAAGAAGAAATTAAGGCAATCATTAAAAACTATTTTATTCAACTATATGGCAATAAATATGGCAATCTAGGTGATATGGATGAATATTTACAATATAAATTGCCTAGATTAACAGCAGAAGAAATAGAATACTTAAATAATCCCATCTCAGAAAAAGAAATTGAACAAGTCATCAAAGAATTCCCTAAGAAAAAATCCCCAGGACCAGATGGATTCGCAAATGAATTCTATCAAACATTAGAAGAACAACTAATCCCAATACTAAACAAATTATTTGACATAATAAGCAAAGAAAGAGTTCTACCAAATTCCTTTTATGACACAAATATAATACTGATTCCAAAGTCAGGTAGATCAAAAAATCAAAAACAGAGAAAGAAAACTAGAGACCAATCTCCTTAATAAACATAGATGCAAACATCTTAAATAGAATACTAACAAAAAGACTTCAGCAAGTGATCATGAGGGTTATTCATTATGATCAGGTGGGATTTATGCCAGGAATACAAGGATGGTTCAATATTAGGAAAAACCATCCACAGAATTGGCCATATCAACAAGCAAACCAACAAAAACCACAAGATTATCTCAATAGATGCTGAAAAAGCCTTTGACAAAATACAACACCCATTCCTACTGAAAACACTAGAAAGTATAGGAATAGAAGGGCCTTTCCTAAAAAATAATAAACAGTATATATCTAAAACCATCAACAAGCATCATCTACAATGGGGATAAATTAGAAGCATTCCCAATAAGATCAGGAGTGAAACAAGAATGCCCATTATCACCTCTATTATTTAACATTGTACTATAAACACTAGCAGTAGCAATTAGAGAAGAAAAAGAAATTGAAAGTATTAAAATAAGCAATGAGAAAACCAAGCTATCACTCTTTGCAGATGATATGATGGTCTACTTAAAAAATCCTAGAAAATAAACTAAAAAGCTAGTGGAAATAATCAACAACTTTAGCAAAGTTGCAGGATAAAAATAAACCCACATAAATCATCAGCATTTCTATATATTTCCAACACATCTCAGCAGCAAGAGTTAGAAAAAGAAATTCCATTTAAAATCACCCTAGACAATATAAAATACTTAGGAATCTATCTGGAGTTGTGAATTGATCCAACCATTCTGGATGGCAATTTTGAACTATGGCCAAAGGGCTTTAAAAGACTGTCTGCCCTTCAACCCAGCCATACCACTACTGGGTTTATATACCCCAAAGAGATCATAGGGAAAAAGACATGTACAAAAATATTTATAGCCCTGCTCTTTGTCATGGCAAAAAATTGGAAAATGAGGGGATGCCCTTCAATTGGGGAATGGCTGAACAAATTGGTGATACAATATTATTGTGCTCAAAGGAATAATGAACTGGAGGAATTCCATGTGAACTGGAATGACCTCCAGGAATTGATGCAAAGTGAAAGAGCAGAACAAGGAGAACATTATACACAGAGATACACTGTGGTACAATCAAATATAATGGACTTCTCTACTAGCAGCAATGCAATGATCCAGGATGACTCAGAGGGGCTTATAAGAATGCTAGCCACATTCAGAGGAAGAACTGTGGGAGTAGAAACACAGAAGAAAACAACTGCTTGAACACATGAGTTGATGGGGATATGATTGGGGATGTAAACTCTAAATGATCACCCCAGTGCAATTATCAATAATATGGAAATGGGTCTTGGTCACTGATACAGGTAAAAGCCAGTGAAATTGCATGTTGGCTGGGGCAGGCTGAGGGGGGGGGGGGTTAGAGGGGAGGAAAAGAACATGAATCATGTAACCATGGGAAAATATTCTAAATTAATTAAATAGAATTTTTCAATTAAAAAAATCCCTAGGATTTCTCTTTTGTTGGTCCTAGATTGACTGTAATCCATCTGTCAGGAAGGAGGACTAACCTGAGATCCTTCCCTTATTTGGGCTCCTTTCTAAATAGTTCTTCAGGCAGAGCCAGGTTGACCACTTATTTGGGAACATTATACAAAGCAATTCAATACAGGTGTAGGTTGTGCTAGTTAGCCCCTGCGATTTCTTCCACATCTGGGATTCTGTGATCTTCCCTGCCCCTCTAAGAAAGAAGGCTGTTAAGAAAGTCAAATGAGATCACAAGAGTAAAGGAACCTTGAAAACTGTAAGGGGGTCTATGAGATGTGAGATATAAGCTCATATTTGGAGCTCATTTCTCAGTTAAAGACACTGAGCCAAAAGAAGAAAAGTGATTTGTCTAATGGCATAGAGCAAGAAGGGAGCAGACACTATTTATTGATCAAGGAAAAACATCCCTTTCCAGTCTGAACGTCCATCGTTCACAGGGGCCAAGAGCTACTACAACCTCTTCTCAGTATAATGATACGAAGGATTACAAAAGAACCCAATTATACTGAAATAATTAACAACTATTCTTTTTTTAAAAATTCGCGCATCCCAGGCGTGGGACCTCCCCCTTGAGACTTCTAGATAGCCCCCATCCTTTCTAGGATGAGCCACAGAGGAGACTCAAGCAGCCCACTACTGCGGGCTCGCACATGCGCATTGCAGGTTGCGCCAGCCCGGTTCCCGGCGTCCTTCGCGCGGCCTCCCGCCTTGCAGGCCTGGCAGCTGAGGCGGAACCCCGATCGGCCGGTTTGGGGTGAGTTTCCGCGACGACGCCTACCGGACCGGGGACTACCCACTGCAGGCAGCCTGGGATTCTTAGGGAAGCTCCGTCGCTCTGAGCGTGGCAGAGGGAGACTGGTATTGCAGGCGGGGCCATACGGGGCGGGGCTGGGGCCTTGGCCGTGATTTCCGTGGCTGCGTGAGGTGGGGGAGGAAAGAGGGGGAAAGAGAGAGGGGAAGAAAAAGGGGGAAAGAAGAAGAAATCCGACCTTGGCCATAGACCCTTTTCTTTATCCCCGGGCCCAAGGGGCGGCCTCAGGACTCCCTCCCACCGCCCTCCTACCGGTTGCTTGGGTTCCTAGACAAAGGAAAGAGGAGAGCCCTTGCTGTCTGGCCTCCCGCTGACTTCTCTGCTGCCCTTGCCCTCGTCCCTGTCGTGTAGTCCCAGGTCTGGCCAGGGCCCAGTACGGGTTTTGGGGCAAGAACCCGACCGGCCCAGTATGGAAACACTTTAGAACAGGGATGGGAGGGCAGAAAAGAACACAATGGCAGAGCCAGAAGAGACCTGAGAAAATAAGATATCAGAGTTAGAAAGGATACAATGGCAGGGCTGGAAGAGACTTTAGAACATGGGATGACAAGACTGTAAGAGACCTTAGAACATGCGGTTTTAAAGCTGTAAGAAATTTTAGAACATATTTTGGAGCCGGAAGGACTTTAGAGCATGTGATGGCAGAGCTGAAAGAAACTTTAGAACCTAGGATGTTAGAGCCTAAAGGACCTTAACGCCTAAATGTCAGGACAGGATGGAATCTTGGAACCTAGTATTTAGAGAGGACCTTAGAACCTAAAATGTCAGAACTGGAAAGGGCCTTAAAACTTAGAATGTCATAGATGAGAAGCACATCATAATGAGGAAGGAAGAAAAGACTTTACTTAGATCATCTAGCCTAAACTCATTTTACAGAGGTAAAACAGACATACAGCAGAAATGATACAACTTTCCCAAACACTATCACCCAGAAAGTTGGCAGCAGATATAGGCAAGAACTTAATTCCTTTTAGCCCTTTTTTATTATACCACACTAGCATCTTCCTCTACCTCCTTCCTAGAGCCTGTTGCTCTAGTGATGATATTGAGGGGAAAGTATTCAGAAAAAAACAATTTCCTGGAACGTCCTGTGGGATGTAGCGCAGAGTTTTTAGACCAATAGATGTGTATGTGCACTTTGTCTTTTGATTTAGAGCCAAGATAGAAGTTGAATCAGTTTAGTGTGTCGACCCTGTTCTGGCTCTATTAACTTTTTTCTTCTCTCTCACTGCCTTCTTGGAGAAGCTCCTCTCAAGGATTCTCCTGACCAAGATTTGTGACCCATCTTTTAGCTAGAGTGAGGTGAATACTGAAGTAGACAATGACTACAACTCTTTGCCCTCCAGTGAAAGCTCCTTTGAAACTAAGGGAAAAGCTAATGATGAAGGTGGAAAAGGATACTTCATGGGCTTCTGAATCCCCTCTTCAAGGGGAGGACTCTGATTCTGAGATCTTGCGCAAGAGCTTTAGACAGTTCTGTTATGAGGATGTATCTGGACCCCATGAAGCTTTCAACAGACTGTGGGAACTTTGCTGTCAGTGGCTGAAGCCAGAAGTGCGTTCCAAAGAGCAGATCCTGGAATTATTGGTACTTGAGCAGTTCCTGTCCATCTTGCCCAAGGAGCTTCAGGCCTGGGCATGGAAGCAGTGTCCAGAGAGTGGTGAGGAAGCCGTAGCCCTAATTGCAGATTTGGAGGGAGAACCTGGAAGACTGAAGCAACAGGTGAGAGGGGGAAATGCAAATCTATGTAATTAGAAAGGGAATAAGGAACAGAAGGATATAGTTTTAGAAGACTGAGAATAAATTGGTGTGTTTTAGTTCTTTGTTAGCATTTAAATAGTTACTTGCTTCCATGAGTAGTAACTGTGGTTTGGCCAAATGGTTAGCACAAGACTTCTTTACACAACTGTCTAAGTCTTCCTCTGGGTATATGTAAAGTTTGTAATTGAATAGGTTTTTTTCTTTCTGTTGTAACAATGAGAAAGACTCAGTCAACTCTTCCTTTTTAAGAGAATCAAAACCTCAGATACTTTATTCTCTGTTCCTGGATTTATGTTAACCTGACTCTCAGAGCAATCCAGACTAATTTTCATTGTCCCAAATCAATGAAATTCTGATTCCTTCTTGCCAATCCCTATATCCCTAAAAAATATTTTCTTTGGGAATTTTTAACCCTGATTCCTGCCATTCTTTTCCCCCCGTCTTCATTTGTGATGATGGATATTATTTACCAGGTTACAAATCATGTGCACTTAGAGAAGACAGTAACCCTTGGAGCAGCATGGGAAGTACCAAGCTTTCAAATGGAACAAGTAAAAGGCCAGCCTAAGATGGTAACACAGAGGAAGGCTAGGAACCTACGCTTAGGACTTCAGAGACAACTAAACCATAAAGGGGACCCCCAACCCTTACAAAAGAATGGTAAGAAGCAAATGTCTATCTTGCAAAGATGAAGAAGTCTTGACCAGGTTTGAAGTCCTAAACTTGTCAAGGTCTTCCAGAAGTCAGAAGTCATTTAGACTAGTGTTTAATACCATTTCCCATTTTCTAGTCATCATATATGTTTTTGCTTTAAGGCATAAGTCAACTTTGTACATTCATTGTTTCTCACAAAGATAAATAACAGTGTAATAGATTATCACCTCATCTAGATAATGGAAAAGCTTAAGGGACTTGATTTCATCTATCCACCTGGACAATGGAAAACTTACTTGTGAGGTGTGCCAGACAACCAGAAGCAGAATTACCTATTACTTAGTTCTACTGGATTGGCAAGGTCCTGTCACCATCACCTGAAAAGTTTTTGCTATAGATTATAAAGCTCTTTGCACCTTATTTCCACCCCCACAGATTGAAAAGCAATGATCCAGACCATTCTCCTGTCTCTAGGTCCCTGTACCAAATTCAGTATCTATAAAAAGAAGAACAGAGAGGTTGTTATTCTTAAAAGAGCTCCAGATAAGAAGACTCTCTGACCTACCTCATAGCAAGTTTCAGTGTCTAATATCTGAGATACTATATGTGAAAGTGTTCTGAAAAGTTAAAAGGACAAATGTGAAATGGTATCTGTTTACTGCAGATTTCCTTTTTGTTCTCTTCTCAGTGGATGTAAAATTTGTTATTTCTTAACATACATGCCAGAGCATATACATCCAAATGAATGTTATCCTTCAAATACTGCTTTGATAGATTACATGCTTATTCTGAAAGTCTTTTCATTGCCCAAAACATATTTGTAATTTCTCTTTTGGAATTGCACAGTGTATTACATTTAAACAGGTGCCATTTTTATTTTAGGGGGGAAATTTTATTCAGAATGAGTTAATAATTAGAAAACAATTTACTTTCATTATTTTATAATTATGCCATGTGTTTTTATGACTCCTTCCCCTCAAAAAAAAAAGATTATTACACAGCTTGATTACCCACCTTATTCATCAGATGTGGCTCAGGATGACTTTTATCTCTTTCCAAATATCAAATCCACCCTCAGAGAATGAAGATTTGCCATCATTGAGGATATTGAAAAGAATGTGTGGAAAGTTCTGAAGGCAATTCCCAAAGCAGAATTCCAAAAACATTTGAAGCAGTAGCAGCATCGTTGGAATAAGTATATAGCCTCCCAAGGGGACAGCACTCATTTGGATGTATGAGTACTGGTAGGTTTGTTAATTAGTCATATTATTTCATAGTTGAAACTTATATACTTAAAGCCTGCCCTCAAACTAGATTATTCCAACTCTCTTCTGTATATGAGTCTTCTTTCTAATTCTTCAATCTTTTTAGTTCTTTTCCAAGTTCTTCCCATTCCTCTAACATTAAGAGCTCAACAATAGAAATAGTACTCTCATTAGAACCTAATCAGCTCTTTAAAAAAACAAACTTAGGAGTGGGATTCTGTATGAAAGAAGGAGAATAAATAAGTATGTGGAAATGCATGAGAGGATGGTTTTGGGAGGAGTTGAAATATTAATAAATTAATATTTCTAAAAAAGCCATCCGGAAACCAATGGACTGCCTCTAAAAGTAACACATACTTCTGACAACAAAAGTATTTTATGAGATTTTTTAATGATTTTGCAGAATCTCAGTGTTGAAAAGAATATCAGAGGCCATCTCATCCAAATCATACCTAAGCAAGAAACCCTTCTACAGCACAGTAGATAAGTGATCATTCCTCTCTTTGCTTGACAGATCTCCAAGGAAAAAGATCTTCCAAGGCAACCCATTCTACTTTTATATATCTCAAGCCTATATTAACCTCTTTGCAGTTTTCACTCACTTTTTTTATTCTGCCCTTTAGTGCCAAGCAGAACAAGTCTAATACCTCTTCTACATTCAGAGGTATGAAGGCAACTATCATGTTCCCTCTAAGTTTATCTAAACAGCTGCAGATCTTTCAACCTGTTCTCATATCAAATGATCTCTTAAATTCTTTGCCACTCTTACTCCCCAAAAATACTCTCCAGCTTATCAATGCTCTTTCTAAAATGTGAGGTCCTGGGGGCAGCTGGGTAGCTCAGTGGATTGAGAGTCAGGCCTAGAGACGGGAGGTCCTAGGTTCAAATCTGGCCTCAGACACTTCCCAGCTGTGTGACCCTGGGCAAGTCACTTGACCCCCATTGCCCACCCTTACCACTCTTCCTCCAAGGAGCCAATACACAGAAGTTAAGGGTTTAAAAAATAAAATAAAATGTGAGGCCCTGAAGTGAACACAGTATTCCTTATTTGATCTAACCGGAACTGAATCATCTCCCTGGTCCCAGCATTTGTCCCTAGCAAGAGGTCATCCCATTTTTGTTTGGAGACTGCTAGTGAAGAGAAACCCACTACCTCCCAAGGTCAATTTCAGTTTTACACAGCTCTAATTGTTAGGAAGTTTTTCCTTCATCAAACTCAAATCCATCTCTGCAACTCCCAAGAACTTATTGCTCCTAGTTCTGCTTTATGGGGCTAAGGAAAAAAATCTAATCTCACTTCTTCATTATAATCCTTCAGGTACTTTAAATATGATGTTTCCTCCAAATCTTTTCTCTAAGCAGATATGCCCTGTTCCTTCAACTCATTCTCATATGACACAAAGTAGAGGCCTTTCACCATTCTGATTGTCTTCCTCTGGAAGTTCCCTTTTATCACTGTTCTTCCAAAAATGTGGCACCCTGGAATGAACAGAGGTGATCTGACCAGAACAGAATACAAAAGAACTATCACCTCTGGACTACATCTAACTTATTGCAGTCCAACATCTCATAGCTTTTTGGACTATCACATCACACTCCTGACTCATATTAAGGTTTCAGTCCACTAAATCACCCAAATCTTTTTCATGAAAACTAACTAAGTCTCTCTGATGTTAGACATATATATATATGTGTATATGTGTATGTGTGTATATATATATATA
>NW_025393721.1:10400-12278 GCF_016433145.1 Gracilinanus agilis
TGTATATATATATATATATATAAATGAATTTGACTTTTTGACATCAGCTCTGTTCTAATCCTGGATCTGACAGTAAACCAAGGGATCAGCCTCTGAAATTCAGTTCCCCTTTTGTAAAATGAGAATAGTAATTTTTAAGAAAGCTATTTCACAAGATTAATTGCATCAAAAGATAAGGTATTTCATGTACTTTAGAGCCATAAAGTATTAAAGTAAAATATAATGATCCTTCAGGAATTTAAATCTACAATCATATCCTACTGCATCAACCCATTTGGGTTGAATAACAATAATCTACTAGGAATGGCAACCTTCCAAAAGGGCTATGCATAGTCTTCCATTTATTCAATCTAATTTAAGGTTTCCCATAAATGAAAATACAGCTTAATATTTATACCCCAAATCCTTGCCTATTTTCCTAAAGAATAAAGTGGAGGAGAGAATGACTACCTTTGCATCACCCTAACAAGAAAATCTTTTGGGAAGCTTTTAAAAGATAAAGTATCCCAGGGTATAGTACAATCTTACCCATGTGTGGCCATTTCAATAGATTGGTCTACCCAGCTGGCCTTGCCAAGCCTTTCAGCAGAGGTGTGATCAGTGATACTCAAACTACCAGAGTAGATTTTAGGTTATTTGCCCAAAGGCAAATGAGTCAAACCTGGATGAACCAAGGTCAGGATAAAAAGGAAAATGGCATGATAGGAAGAAGAGGATGCAGCAAACTCTTGCTTCCTTTTCCTAGTCATGTCTCTATTATCCTAGTTGCCCATGTACCTGTAGCTAATAAAATGATTCAAAATCATCTCTTGTACCACAAGTGTCTAGCCCCTATTCTGGACAATAGACAGCTAAACCTTACTTAACTGCTTTTAAGACCTAACTTGCCAAGAAAGCCTGGCTAAAATGTTGGTTAACACAATATGTAACTATCCTTGAATATGCTGCTAGCAGTATAGGGCACTAACTTTTCCACTCTTCTATCTGCATCACAGAACACTCAATCCCTTAGTGTTCAAAGTAAACCAGGAGGTGCTTGGGGAATATATAATGGAAACAAGCAAATTCCTGCTTTCAGAAGTTTACAATCTAAAGGGAGAAATAAAGGACAGGTAAAATGCATCATTTAACAACAGAAACACAACCATAACAAATCAGAGTTCCTGTAAAATAAGAGGGTGGAACTAAATGTTCTAAGGCCCCCTCCCTATCTAATATTCTATGTCTTGGATTTGTCAATGCCCAGAATGGCAGTTACACTGACCACAGCAGTCTTCTTCACACTTCATGTCCCAAATTTTCTCTGAAACTTCCTTTCCACCCCAGTGCACAATGATCTCTCCTCTGAATTCTGATAGTATTTATTATCTGTTCTAGTCACTCAATACTTATAATGCTACCTTATATTCTTTTTCTATATGTATGTCTTATTTCCCATATTTGACTGATGAACTTGACATACTTTATCATCATCCTTGGCAAAACTCTAGAAGACTTTACTAATAAGCAAATGGCTTATGAACACTTAGTTTGTTAGTGGTAGTGATAAAATAAAGCCAGTCTAGGACCTCTTATGAATGTACAAGTTTCCTTGTACATCTTTTTATTCTCCACAGTAATGGCACACAAAATGTATTCTCAATAAAGAATTTTCCAATTCATTAAAGTGTTCAGAACTAATTCCTCACTCTTTCAGTCAAAAACCATTATAGGCTGCCTAGGGAGCAAAGCCTTGGTAGGAAGTAGAAGAAAGAAACTGAGAGTGTAAAGACACCAAACTAGAAGGACAGGTCTCTCCTACAGACTTCCTGTGGCCTTAGGGCAGACCTAATAAAACAGCAGATTACCCAAGGTACAGAAAGGCTCATGTAGAGTGCC
>NW_025393722.1:0-6500 GCF_016433145.1 Gracilinanus agilis
CAGAGACAGAGACAGAGACAGAGACAGAGACAGAGACAGAGGCAGAGGCAGAGACACTACTTCCCATTTTAGGGTATAAAAAATCATTAAAGAATTTGGAAGCAGGAAAGCATTCTTCCAGGAGCTAATTTGGTATATTAGTTACAAGTACTCATAAAAGACACTATAAACTATGATGAAAAGCCACTACATCTGCTCTGGAGTTTCTGGGCAGCATAGCATAAATTACTGAATAAGATGATAAGAAAAGAAAGCAATGAAAATGTTGCCCTCAGGGCAGCTTGGTAGCACAGTGAATAGAGTATCAGGCCCGGAGTCTAGAACACCTTGGCTCAAATCTGGCCTCAGATACTTCCTTGCTGTGTGACTCCAAACTTAACCTCAATTGCCTACCACTTGTTGCTCTTCTTAATAGAATTGATGCTAAGGCAGAAGGTAAGGGTTTAAAAAGGAAAAAAAGAAAAAGAAAATGCTGCTCTAACATAAGTTTTTTTAGGTGATAAAATCCTCCAAATTTCCCAGATTAATACTTTAAGAGCAGAGGCATATGAGAAGTGATCAGAAAGATGCCTCACACCACAAACACCAAGTTCCTCAAATCTTACCTCAGAAACTTACTTCCTATGTAAACCTGAACAAATCACTTAATTTTTTTCTGCCTCAGTCAATAAGCATTTATTAACTGCCAATGATGTACCACTTAATCTCTGTCTCCCTGCCTGCCACAGTTTCCTCATTTGTAAATTAAAGATAATGATAGGATCTACCTCACAGGTTTGTTGTGAAAAATCAAGTAAAATAATATATTTAAAGTCCTTTGCAAACCTTAAATGGCCTTATAAATGACAGTTGTTGCTGCTGCTATTGCTGTTGCTATTGTTGAAAGAGATTCACTTCCTCCCAAGAAAGTAAAAACTATTTCGTATATGGCAAAACATATATTACAGCTTCAAACATGACTGTATCACCAGAATTCAGACAGATTTGCAGCTGTAATCTGAATGAAACCCTCTATAATAAGGACCAATTATTCTAAGGAGATGCTGGAGAAATTTGAACTCTGGCAGGCTTATGCTGCTGAAATATTGTAGAAGTGGTAAGTGAGGGATGGGAAGAATGGTTGGTGTCAGACACTGAAAACTGAGGACAACTGTTAGAAGACCTCAGGACATCTGCATTTGATGAGCAACTTTAAAAATGGAAAACCCATCTGTTAGAGAGCATGATTGCCCCTAGGCTATTAATTACTTTGAGACAGCAGTGCACAGGAACATCTTTCTCTTCCACTTCCTAACCACAACCCAAAAAGAGGGAAAATGGCTTTCCAGCTGTGGTCCCAGGTTAAGAAGGGGATCAAAGAGAGAGTGATGCAACCTTAGAATGCCCAAACCAGGTTGGACTTGCTCCAGCTGGGACTGGGGGGAGGCTTAAGTGAATTGTTATTATAGTGACTACAGCTGTCTAAGAAGCAAGAATAGCCTTCTACCATCTACCTCAAAATTATTTTTTCAGTTGATAAAAATGAACCAAGAAAAAAAGAAAAAAGAAAAACCATTGAATTAAGTTGTAGGAAGAAACTAAAGTTTATCTATCATGTGCCAATGCTACCAACCCAGGTGCTGAAGACAGGGAAGATCTTACCAAATAAGTCCCTGGAGGTTATGTTTCAAGATGCCGTTCAATCTCCTACTTATGGAATAGAAAAAACTCAAGCTCACAGATCAATGAGGTCAGTCATTAGAACTGAATTAAAGGAGCCCACCAGGATAATTCAACTATCCCCTCTTTTAAAATCATTGTAAATAGGATGAACACCTGTGGACTATGTGGCCAAGAAGAGAATTAACTCTCTATGCTAGAAAGTAAACTCTAATAAATGGGTGTCAAGAACTGATGAACAGCAAAGATATCAGAGCTAGTCAGTGATTCTTACTGAACCCTTTCCTGCAGGATTTCCTGAAGCATGAATGGAAATAATCATAAAGATTAAGGAAATACAGTGTTTAGATATGCTTGAAAGAGTATTTTAGGAAACTTTATGGTTTCTGAGAAGTCTAAAGCAGGATTTTAGTAACAAGGACTACCCATATCAGGAGTAAGTCACAGCACATCTGAAATTTCCTGGGGAAATCATGAGTATTGGCAGAAAATGAATACAGTTTCTGCTTTATTTGGATGAATTTGTGTCACTGCAGAGCACCAACTAAGTACTCTAGGCAGCAAGTAATAACCTAGTGTAGTCTCCCACGACTTGGGGTGGCCAACCCCAAGCGGAACTATCTGGAGTAACAAAAGAAGAAGGGGGAGACGACAACAAAACAGACACTACGTAGAGGACATAGTGACAGCTTTATTGCATTCAAACAGGGCTTTTATAGCACAAAACCACAAAGTGTCAGGGAGTCTTTTTCCCAAGTCAGGGAGACTGTTTCCCATCAACAGAAAGACAGGCCAGTTGTTATCAGGTTGTTATTGTAGCAGTGTGTACCATTCTCTTATCAAGCGAAGCTATCCATGGGAAGCATGTCTTAGTTCAGCCAGAGTTCAACCCGCACCTGCCTCTCATTGCTTCACTATCCAGGGGAAGAGGAGGCCCACCTCACTACAACCTAGTACCTGAATATCTGACCATTCATGGCTTCTTAGCAGAAGCTGCTCCCTGAACCATCAGCCTTTGGGGAAGTCACTTAAAAAACATTAATTAAGCACTTACTATGTGCCAGGCACTGCACTAAGCTCTGGAGCTACAAAAAAGGAATCAAGACAGTCCCTAACTTCAAGAAGCACAAAGGAATGGAAAAGACAATAATCAAAGATGGACAAAGAAGTATATACGTATATGTTAAAATGTTATGTATGTATAATAAATAGAAAATATTTAAGTGAAGGAATATAGAATTAATAGAAGTAGGGAAAAGCATCCTGCTGAAGATGGGATTTTAGATGAAACTTAAAGGAAGTCAGGGAAGATGGTGCACAGAGTTGAGTAGGGAAAGCATTCCAGGCATTGGGGTGGGGGGGAACCAGCTAGAGAAAATGCCCAGAGATGAGAGATGGGGTGTCTTGTTCATGGAACAACAAAGCGGCCAGTGCCATTGGATCAAAGAGTACATAGTAGGGAGTAAATTGTAAGAACACTGGAAAGGTAGGGAGGAGGTATGTTATGAAGGACTCTGAACATCAAGCAGGTTTTGTATTTTATTCTAGAGCAGTGGTTCCCAAACTTTTTTGGCCTACCGCCCCCTTTCCAAAAAAAATATTACTTAGCACCCCCTGGAAATTGTTTTTTTTATTTTAATAGCAATTAATAGGAAAGATATATGTATTAATGTTTCTACCTTTTTTGTAAAATATAGTAAAGAAAGGTGTAAGTTAGAAACATTGAACTTTGAAATTATGAAACTATTTATTGAACTCAGAATAGAATGTAATACAAAAAAAGTTAAAATATTCGAAATCATCTTAATGAGAAGGATGAACCTGGTGTGCTGCTACCAATTTAGTAATCCTTGGCTCTATTTTCATCAGCAGTAATCTTAAATCACAGTTATTCACCGCCCCCAAATGCACCTGTGGCCATCACCACTGCCCCCCCCATCGCTGCAGCACCCACCAGGGGGCGGTGGCACCCACTTTGGGAATCACTGTTCTAGAGGCAAAACTGTGCCACTTGTGTTTAACGAGGAGGGTAACATAGCTGGATCTTGGCTTTAGGAAAAATCATTTTGGTGACTGAATGAGAAAGGTTTAGAGTACAGACTTAAGGTAGATAAACCCAAGAGCAGACTGTTGCAGTAGTCCAGGTGTGAGCTAATTAGGGCCTGCTCTAGAAAGGGGAGGAGTATTTGAGAGTTGTTAAAAAACGTAAAATTGACAGATGTTAATCCCAACATCTGGGGTGTGAGAGATAGTGAGAAGTTGAGAATGACTTCTAAGTTTCAAACTGGAAAGGCTAGGAGGAGGATATTTCCCTCTACAGTAATAGGGAAGGCAGGAGGGAAGGAAGATTTAGTGAGACAGATAATGAATTCCATTTTGGACATGTTGAGTTTAAGACATCTATTGGATACCCAGTTTAGCTGTCAAAAAGGCAGCCAGAGCTTTGAGATCTCTGTAGGTTCAGGTTCCACTAGTCACTACCTGTGTGATCTGGGGCAGGTCACTTACACTCCCTGGGCCTCACTCAGTTGTCTCACCTGTAAAATGAGGGGATGAATTAGATGACCTCTAAAATTCCCTTGTAGTTCTAACTCTATGGTCTTTGGTGGATTCAGAGACTATTTCCTATTGTCCAAGGAATACAATGACCATCTAAGTTTTTTTTTAAAAGAGACTAATTTACTACTTTCACTGCAGAAATGTGATGAATGCTATTCTCAGTGAATTACGTACAGTATTTGTTTCCCTAACCCCTTCCTATTCCAAAATGGTCTAGAAAAGCTAATAGGGGGATTAGGGGTGGAATGGAGTACTTAAAGAACCAGATGAAGTCACTGTTAGTTAATGCCATCATTACTGAATCTCACAGGCCTTTGGAATAGATGGACAACGAATCATCTCATATGCCAGTAACTGTCAAACTAAGTGCTACTAGTCAAAGCCACATAGCTCCCTAAATGGTATAATAGGTAGCTGACTGGGGGCCTAAAGTCAAGAAGACCTGAATTCAAATCCAGCCTTGGACATTTACTATAGCAATATGATCCTGGGTAAGTCACTAAACCTCTTTTTTATTGTCCAAATTTTCTTACAAATGTAAAATGAAGATAAAAAATGCCTACTTCCCAGGGTTGTTGTGAGAATCAAAAGCAATAATTTTAAATGCTTAGCACAGTGCCTTCTATGTAGTGCTATATAAATGCTAACTTTTGTTATTATTATCTACAATATAATGTACAATATAATTCAAGAAGGACCCATATGGTTGAAGATAGCCTATTCTATCAGCCTCAGGCATCAGAAAACCATAATTTCTACAGAGGAGGCAAAAAGCATTTTGTGACTCAAAAGGAGCAGGACCTCTAACATAGCCAGGTATGATAGAAATCTCCTATTTTCACCAGAAAATATTCTATCAGTTGGATTAAATTGTATATGCTTAAGTCAATTGGATTTTAATAGATGATGAGATAGAAATGTGGCCAAAATGAAGACAGTCATCAAAGAATTGAACCTAATTCACCTAAAGCCAAACTAATGTTTTAGGAGTGACAAAAGTTGGAACACAGTAATGAAGTATTATATAGCATACAGATTTCACACCTGATATACAAAAGTAGTTAGTAGGGACCAAAGTCTTTTGCTTAGTAGCTGAGAAGCCCTTTTGTACATCTAAGCCAAGAGTAAACTGGATGTAGGCAAACATCACGCTGGCCCCCAAATGACAACTGACCTATATAAGAAGGTTAATATAGCAACAAGGTATGTTCAAAGAAAATACATGATTAGACTTACCTGCTCTTTTGATCATGTTTCCTGAATGATATTCCTTAGGTCATCTCTTTTGTACTTAGTGTTATAATTTAAAATATGAGTCTGGCTGTAGACGTAATGATTTTATTATGATTATTTTTATTATGATTTATTTGTAGACAGGAGAAGGGAAGGAAGATGAGAGAGGTAGATTACTCAGAGAAGTTTTACCCTAATCTAGCTTCTCCATTTAGCTTGCTGTTCTGCAGCAGCTCCGTAGGCCCCCACCCCAGTCAACACCAATACAGAAATCCAGAGAATGAAATCTGGACTTTCCACAGTTTATCAAATTTTCTCTCCACTCACTGACTCTCATGTTAAGCCTCAAAAGCCAACTGTTGCCTTTTCTCCTTTCCCAGGCCATCCAGGGGGCTGCCCAGCCTGCCTCCTGCCTCCTTGTCCCCTACCTCAATTGCTGGCTTTTCCTGCTGACTACAAGGGAAGCCAGAGTTACAATTCTATCCTCCCAATAAAAGTCCCCTCAGTAATTTCCTTCATGCAATCAGTTATCAGTGGGGAAATGTTCTACCACCAATTTACACTTATTCTACTGATCTGCAACTTCAGTTCTTCAGAGCTGGTACTATTACCAGATTTACAACAAATAGCTTATGTATTTTAATTAAAAGGTAATTTGGTGGGCAGAAAACTTTTTTTTTAAACTGCATTTTCCCAACTTCAATTCCATCTGTCTCTTCCTGTTCTTTACTTCCTGGCCCAACTTGTCCTCATCAACAGTTACTGTTGTAGAGACAGATACATAGAGGTATCTATATCTATATTATGGATAGCAAGACATAGACCTATTTATAGATATATATGGAACTAGAAATAGAGATGTTTATATTTATAAATATATGGATAGAGATAGAGAAATATATCTCTATATATACATGGATAGATATATCTATAGAGATATAGATAGATAGAAAGACAGATAGATATAAAGATAGATATAAAGATAGATATAAAGATAGATAGATAGATAGATAGATAGATAGATAGATAGATAGATAGATAGATAGATA
>NW_025393723.1:0-6500 GCF_016433145.1 Gracilinanus agilis
CAGAGACAGAGACAGAGACAGAGACAGAGACAGAGACAGAGGCAGAGGCAGAGACACTACTTCCCATTTTAGGGTATAAAAAATCATTAAAGAATTTGGAAGCAGGAAAGCATTCTTCCAGGAGCTAATTTGGTATATTAGTTACAAGTACTCATAAAAGACACTATAAACTATGATGAAAAGCCACTACATCTGCTCTGGAGTTTCTGGGCAGCATAGCATAAATTACTGAATAAGATGATAAGAAAAGAAAGCAATGAAAATGTTGCCCTCAGGGCAGCTTGGTAGCACAGTGAATAGAGTATCAGGCCCGGAGTCTAGAACACCTTGGCTCAAATCTGGCCTCAGATACTTCCTTGCTGTGTGACTCCAAACTTAACCTCAATTGCCTACCACTTGTTGCTCTTCTTAATAGAATTGATGCTAAGGCAGAAGGTAAGGGTTTAAAAAGGAAAAAAAGAAAAAGAAAATGCTGCTCTAACATAAGTTTTTTTAGGTGATAAAATCCTCCAAATTTCCCAGATTAATACTTTAAGAGCAGAGGCATATGAGAAGTGATCAGAAAGATGCCTCACACCACAAACACCAAGTTCCTCAAATCTTACCTCAGAAACTTACTTCCTATGTAAACCTGAACAAATCACTTAATTTTTTTCTGCCTCAGTCAATAAGCATTTATTAACTGCCAATGATGTACCACTTAATCTCTGTCTCCCTGCCTGCCACAGTTTCCTCATTTGTAAATTAAAGATAATGATAGGATCTACCTCACAGGTTTGTTGTGAAAAATCAAGTAAAATAATATATTTAAAGTCCTTTGCAAACCTTAAATGGCCTTATAAATGACAGTTGTTGCTGCTGCTATTGCTGTTGCTATTGTTGAAAGAGATTCACTTCCTCCCAAGAAAGTAAAAACTATTTCGTATATGGCAAAACATATATTACAGCTTCAAACATGACTGTATCACCAGAATTCAGACAGATTTGCAGCTGTAATCTGAATGAAACCCTCTATAATAAGGACCAATTATTCTAAGGAGATGCTGGAGAAATTTGAACTCTGGCAGGCTTATGCTGCTGAAATATTGTAGAAGTGGTAAGTGAGGGATGGGAAGAATGGTTGGTGTCAGACACTGAAAACTGAGGACAACTGTTAGAAGACCTCAGGACATCTGCATTTGATGAGCAACTTTAAAAATGGAAAACCCATCTGTTAGAGAGCATGATTGCCCCTAGGCTATTAATTACTTTGAGACAGCAGTGCACAGGAACATCTTTCTCTTCCACTTCCTAACCACAACCCAAAAAGAGGGAAAATGGCTTTCCAGCTGTGGTCCCAGGTTAAGAAGGGGATCAAAGAGAGAGTGATGCAACCTTAGAATGCCCAAACCAGGTTGGACTTGCTCCAGCTGGGACTGGGGGGAGGCTTAAGTGAATTGTTATTATAGTGACTACAGCTGTCTAAGAAGCAAGAATAGCCTTCTACCATCTACCTCAAAATTATTTTTTCAGTTGATAAAAATGAACCAAGAAAAAAAGAAAAAAGAAAAACCATTGAATTAAGTTGTAGGAAGAAACTAAAGTTTATCTATCATGTGCCAATGCTACCAACCCAGGTGCTGAAGACAGGGAAGATCTTACCAAATAAGTCCCTGGAGGTTATGTTTCAAGATGCCGTTCAATCTCCTACTTATGGAATAGAAAAAACTCAAGCTCACAGATCAATGAGGTCAGTCATTAGAACTGAATTAAAGGAGCCCACCAGGATAATTCAACTATCCCCTCTTTTAAAATCATTGTAAATAGGATGAACACCTGTGGACTATGTGGCCAAGAAGAGAATTAACTCTCTATGCTAGAAAGTAAACTCTAATAAATGGGTGTCAAGAACTGATGAACAGCAAAGATATCAGAGCTAGTCAGTGATTCTTACTGAACCCTTTCCTGCAGGATTTCCTGAAGCATGAATGGAAATAATCATAAAGATTAAGGAAATACAGTGTTTAGATATGCTTGAAAGAGTATTTTAGGAAACTTTATGGTTTCTGAGAAGTCTAAAGCAGGATTTTAGTAACAAGGACTACCCATATCAGGAGTAAGTCACAGCACATCTGAAATTTCCTGGGGAAATCATGAGTATTGGCAGAAAATGAATACAGTTTCTGCTTTATTTGGATGAATTTGTGTCACTGCAGAGCACCAACTAAGTACTCTAGGCAGCAAGTAATAACCTAGTGTAGTCTCCCACGACTTGGGGTGGCCAACCCCAAGCGGAACTATCTGGAGTAACAAAAGAAGAAGGGGGAGACGACAACAAAACAGACACTACGTAGAGGACATAGTGACAGCTTTATTGCATTCAAACAGGGCTTTTATAGCACAAAACCACAAAGTGTCAGGGAGTCTTTTTCCCAAGTCAGGGAGACTGTTTCCCATCAACAGAAAGACAGGCCAGTTGTTATCAGGTTGTTATTGTAGCAGTGTGTACCATTCTCTTATCAAGCGAAGCTATCCATGGGAAGCATGTCTTAGTTCAGCCAGAGTTCAACCGGCACCTGCCTCTCATTGCTTCACTATCCAGGGGAAGAGGAGGCCCACCTCACTACAACCTAGTACCTGAATATCTGACCATTCATGGCTTCTTAGCAGAAGCTGCTCCCTGAACCATCAGCCTTTGGGGAAGTCACTTAAAAAACATTAATTAAGCACTTACTATGTGCCAGGCACTGCACTAAGCTCTGGAGCTACAAAAAAGGAATCAAGACAGTCCCTAACTTCAAGAAGCACAAAGGAATGGAAAAGACAATAATCAAAGATGGACAAAGAAGTATATACGTATATGTTAAAATGTTATGTATGTATAATAAATAGAAAATATTTAAGTGAAGGAATATAGAATTAATAGAAGTAGGGAAAAGCATCCTGCTGAAGATGGGATTTTAGATGAAACTTAAAGGAAGTCAGGGAAGATGGTGCACAGAGTTGAGTAGGGAAAGCATTCCAGGCATTGGGGTGGGGGGGAACCAGCTAGAGAAAATGCCCAGAGATGAGAGATGGGGTGTCTTGTTCATGGAACAACAAAGCGGCCAGTGCCATTGGATCAAAGAGTACATAGTAGGGAGTAAATTGTAAGAACACTGGAAAGGTAGGGAGGAGGTATGTTATGAAGGACTCTGAACATCAAGCAGGTTTTGTATTTTATTCTAG
This sequence comes from Gracilinanus agilis, assembly GCF_016433145.1. Taxonomy (NCBI): domain Eukaryota; kingdom Metazoa; phylum Chordata; class Mammalia; order Didelphimorphia; family Didelphidae; genus Gracilinanus; species Gracilinanus agilis. Next base: position 3,208 of record NW_025393723.1, read on the forward strand.
AGCAGTGGTTCCCAAACTTTTTTGGCCTACCGCCCCCTTTCCAAAAAAAATATTACTTAGCACCCCCTGGAAATTGTTTTTTTTATTTTAATAGCAATTAATAGGAAAGATATATGTATTAATGTTTCTACCTTTTTTGTAAAATATAGTAAAGAAAGGTGTAAGTTAGAAACATTGAACTTTGAAATTATGAAACTATTTATTGAACTCAGAATAGAATGTAATACAAAAAAAGTTAAAATATTCGAAATCATCTTAATGAGAAGGATGAACCTGGTGTGCTGCTACCAATTTAGTAATCCTTGGCTCTATTTTCATCAGCAGTAATCTTAAATCACAGTTATTCACCGCCCCCAAATGCACCTGTGGCCATCACCACTGCCCCCCCCATCGCTGCAGCACCCACCAGGGGGCGGTGGCACCCACTTTGGGAATCACTGTTCTAGAGGCAAAACTGTGCCACTTGTGTTTAACGAGGAGGGTAACATAGCTGGATCTTGGCTTTAGGAAAAATCATTTTGGTGACTGAATGAGAAAGGTTTAGAGTACAGACTTAAGGTAGATAAACCCAAGAGCAGACTGTTGCAGTAGTCCAGGTGTGAGCTAATTAGGGCCTGCTCTAGAAAGGGGAGGAGTATTTGAGAGTTGTTAAAAAACGTAAAATTGACAGATGTTAATCCCAACATCTGGGGTGTGAGAGATAGTGAGAAGTTGAGAATGACTTCTAAGTTTCAAACTGGAAAGGCTAGGAGGAGGATATTTCCCTCTACAGTAATAGGGAAGGCAGGAGGGAAGGAAGATTTAGTGAGACAGATAATGAATTCCATTTTGGACATGTTGAGTTTAAGACATCTATTGGATACCCAGTTTAGCTGTCAAAAAGGCAGCCAGAGCTTTGAGATCTCTGTAGGTTCAGGTTCCACTAGTCACTACCTGTGTGATCTGGGGCAGGTCACTTACACTCCCTGGGCCTCACTCAGTTGTCTCACCTGTAAAATGAGGGGATGAATTAGATGACCTCTAAAATTCCCTTGTAGTTCTAACTCTATGGTCTTTGGTGGATTCAGAGACTATTTCCTATTGTCCAAGGAATACAATGACCATCTAAGTTTTTTTTTAAAAGAGACTAATTTACTACTTTCACTGCAGAAATGTGATGAATGCTATTCTCAGTGAATTACGTACAGTATTTGTTTCCCTAACCCCTTCCTATTCCAAAATGGTCTAGAAAAGCTAATAGGGGGATTAGGGGTGGAATGGAGTACTTAAAGAACCAGATGAAGTCACTGTTAGTTAATGCCATCATTACTGAATCTCACAGGCCTTTGGAATAGATGGACAACGAATCATCTCATATGCCAGTAACTGTCAAACTAAGTGCTACTAGTCAAAGCCACATAGCTCCCTAAATGGTATAATAGGTAGCTGACTGGGGGCCTAAAGTCAAGAAGACCTGAATTCAAATCCAGCCTTGGACATTTACTATAGCAATATGATCCTGGGTAAGTCACTAAACCTCTTTTTTATTGTCCAAATTTTCTTACAAATGTAAAATGAAGATAAAAAATGCCTACTTCCCAGGGTTGTTGTGAGAATCAAAAGCAATAATTTTAAATGCTTAGCACAGTGCCTTCTATGTAGTGCTATATAAATGCTAACTTTTGTTATTATTATCTACAATATAATGTACAATATAATTCAAGAAGGACCCATATGGTTGAAGATAGCCTATTCTATCAGCCTCAGGCATCAGAAAACCATAATTTCTACAGAGGAGGCAAAAAGCATTTTGTGACTCAAAAGGAGCAGGACCTCTAACATAGCCAGGTATGATAGAAATCTCCTATTTTCACCAGAAAATATTCTATCAGTTGGATTAAATTGTATATGCTTAAGTCAATTGGATTTTAATAGATGATGAGATAGAAATGTGGCCAAAATGAAGACAGTCATCAAAGAATTGAACCTAATTCACCTAAAGCCAAACTAATGTTTTAGGAGTGACAAAAGTTGGAACACAGTAATGAAGTATTATATAGCATACAGATTTCACACCTGATATACAAAAGTAGTTAGTAGGGACCAAAGTCTTTTGCTTAGTAGCTGAGAAGCCCTTTTGTACATCTAAGCCAAGAGTAAACTGGATGTAGGCAAACATCACGCTGGCCCCCAAATGACAACTGACCTATATAAGAAGGTTAATATAGCAACAAGGTATGTTCAAAGAAAATACATGATTAGACTTACCTGCTCTTTTGATCATGTTTCCTGAATGATATTCCTTAGGTCATCTCTTTTGTACTTAGTGTTATAATTTAAAATATGAGTCTGGCTGTAGACGTAATGATTTTATTATGATTATTTTTATTATGATTTATTTGTAGACAGGAGAAGGGAAGGAAGATGAGAGAGGTAGATTACTCAGAGAAGTTTTACCCTAATCTAGCTTCTCCATTTAGCTTGCTGTTCTGCAGCAGCTCCGTAGGCCCCCACCCCAGTCAACACCAATACAGAAATCCAGAGAATGAAATCTGGACTTTCCACAGTTTATCAAATTTTCTCTCCACTCACTGACTCTCATGTTAAGCCTCAAAAGCCAACTGTTGCCTTTTCTCCTTTCCCAGGCCATCCAGGGGGCTGCCCAGCCTGCCTCCTGCCTCCTTGTCCCCTACCTCAATTGCTGGCTTTTCCTGCTGACTACAAGGGAAGCCAGAGTTACAATTCTATCCTCCCAATAAAAGTCCCCTCAGTAATTTCCTTCATGCAATCAGTTATCAGTGGGGAAATGTTCTACCACCAATTTACACTTATTCTACTGATCTGCAACTTCAGTTCTTCAGAGCTGGTACTATTACCAGATTTACAACAAATAGCTTATGTATTTTAATTAAAAGGTAATTTGGTGGGCAGAAAACTTTTTTTTTAAACTGCATTTTCCCAACTTCAATTCCATCTGTCTCTTCCTGTTCTTTACTTCCTGGCCCAACTTGTCCTCATCAACAGTTACTGTTGTAGAGACAGATACATAGAGGTATCTATATCTATATTATGGATAGCAAGACATAGACCTATTTATAGATATATATGGAACTAGAAATAGAGATGTTTATATTTATAAATATATGGATAGAGATAGAGAAATATATCTCTATATATACATGGATAGATATATCTATAGAGATATAGATAGATAGAAAGACAGATAGATATAAAGATAGATATAAAGATAGATATAAAGATAGATAGATAGATAGATAGATAGATAGATAGATAGATAGATAGATAGATAGATA
>NW_025393724.1:0-4645 GCF_016433145.1 Gracilinanus agilis
AACACAGCAGGCTTACAGACTGGGACTTAGACTCAAACACAAGCTGAGGGAAATAGACTAGACTGAAATTAACAAACAGGCTTTAGTTAATTTCACAGGAAGGGACCTATTTTGAAGTAACACCTTCCTTCAAGATGGATACCGGCTTCCCTCTAAGCCCAGAGTATGTTGTCTCTTTCCCTTTTCTCCCCTCTTGATAACTAACAGACAAATTACACTAATAGGGCTATTGAAACACAAAAGGGTTTCTTTTGTTTGAAGGATGTTTGTTAGGAAGGTGGATCAAAGGAAAGCCCTATCAGTTATCTCAGGAACTTCAGGTGGGGGAAGGGAAGTAAAGATGGAGTCTGAGTAAGGACTTGCCTTTAAACTCACTTTACAAAATGCTATGGCTATCTAAAGGGAATAAATGATGATTTGACTAACTATAACTAATGCTGTCAATTAGATAACTCTTCACAGATTTAACTCCTCTCTAATTACTCTCCTTATTAACTTCACAGACACTAAGGTAAGGGAGGGAAGGCAGTGTTGGTATTAGGAAAGGAAGATATAAAGGGTTTATCTAAAATAATAATTTTTAAGTAAATATATCAAAGCTAGGCTAAATTTCAATATTAAAGTTAGGTAATCAAAGCAGCTCGCTCATTGACCACCTCCCTCTACGGAAGATCCAGTCAACTGCCTCTTTCCCTCAAGATTCCAAAACCTAACAGCTTTTGGAACTCAGCCAAAGCTAGAAAAAAACTATATGACCCCAATTCTGTATACTACAAATGCCCCTTTTCTTTTCAAAATGTGCAACTAGCATCATTTTAATAGTTACTAAAGTCTAAGGGATTACTACTCTTATACTAAGCTAAATTCTTACTAAGCTCTTATCCCTAACTAAGTTTGCAAAATAATAAAAGGTTGCTATCTCCTAAGCTATGCTACAACTAAATAAGCTAAAACTAAGACAGGATAAGGTAAAAGTATAGGAGAGGAATGGGGATTTCAGTTTTTCAAAAAATTTTGAATAGAAAGGAAAACAAATTACATTTTAAACATTCACACATATTTAAGGCTAATTTTTGCTAACTAGAACAAAGTAGTGAATCCTATCTATGCATCTACCTAATTTTATGAACTACTCAGATAATATTAACTAAGAAAAGTTTTGCAAAATTTTTTTTCAAATATGCTTCTAAATTCTAGTTTTCTTGCTAAAGTTAGTGTGTGAATAGGTTAGTACACTTATGCCTATGTTAGAAATGTTAGTAATAATAAGTAAGCCTATATCTTTTGTAAGTCTATTGGTTAAACCATAGACCTTTACTATGTAAAATATTTACAAAGAAAAATTTAGAAAGATCTGTCCCTGTACTAACTTACTAAACTAACTAAACTGTCCCTGTGTGTTAGTAAAACTTATTGCTAATGGTTAGTAATCAAAATTACATATGTACATGACATGTCAGGTGATTTGAGTAGAACGGTGTCTGTACCAGAGTAAGAGACTTTCTTTTACTAAGGCAGATATATCCTTCTCCCTTAAGTGAAAGTTTATGTTTCACATGTAAATGTGAAGTCAGGAAAATGTTTTATGTGTTGTCTATTGACTTATCTGTGTAATGACGTGTTACATACTTACTCCACCATAATTCTTTTGCACTTAGCATGTACTGCTTGGATGGAATCTAGTGTTGTGTGCAGTGAGAATTCTGTTGAGTGTAAGCTATCTCTTTCCCAAATACATGTGTCCCATGCTGATTAGATGTTCCTCTTCACAGTGTGGCTGTCCTCTTTACGATAGATGTATTTGGTCATGGATGTCTTTGTAGTTCTCAGGTTTGCTGTCCTCGTGACGATCTGTGTAGTCAGCAACCAGTGAGATGTTCAATGTACCCGCGCTTGTCAACTTCTGATTTATGTTGCTTTGATGCACCAGCGCTTGTCACCTTCTGAATTGTGTCAGGAACAAATTTTTAAATGTCTATCATATATGATTATTTTCTCTTCTTCTTTTCTTTTATGATTTCAATAAAGATGATTATTATAGGTAACCAAAAATAAAAGTTCGTGATTAAGTCTTTGTGCTTTCATTCATTCGTCGTCATCAGTTTCTAGATCTGGTATTGATTGCAAATCAAATGTTGTGTCTTCTTCCTTCATTGATTCTTTTTCATTATCATAATTATTTACAGATGATTCTTCTAAGTGATTGAGATTGGGATAATCATTTGGGTGTAAAATCTGATTGTTTATTGGTTCTTGTTCTACTTCTGCTTCTGATTCATGCTCTGATTGTTGTTCTGTTTGTTGCTCTGTTTCTATGGTCTTATGAAGAGATTTTGGATTTACTGAGGACTTGCTTGATTGTTCAGTTGGTGCTAATTGATCTTTGTTTTGCATAGTTTCTGGATCTTGTGGTCGTTGTTGTAGGGACATGTCTTTAGCTGTCACTACGGCTGCTTCAGTATATCTCTGATTGTCTACTACATATGATGATCCATCTGTGAACAAGGTAATATCAGGGTCTTTCATTGGCTTATCGTCTAAATCAGGTCTTGTTTTATGCATGATGTTAAGTGCATCTTCACAGATGTGTAGACTTTCTCCTTCCAGAGGCAAATCTGGAATCAGAGTTGCAGGATTTATGTTTCTGCACCAGTGAAAAGTTATATTTTCACTAGCCAACAGAATCGCTTGGTATCTTGATAATCTCTGAGAAGTGAATGCCTGTAAGTTGGTGTTTCTTAAAGTAGATTCCACTTGGTGTTGGGAAAATACTTTCAGTTCACTCCCTAATACCAAAGATGAAGATTTTCTAATCATGATGGCTACAGCAGCTATGGCTTTTAAACAACTAGGCATACCACAAATCACTGAATCTAACTTAGAGCTGTAGTAAGCAACTGGTCTAAGTCTATTTCCAAATGTTTGTGTGAGAACACTAGAGGCTATCCCTTTGTCTTCATGCACATATAGTAGGAATAGTTTGTCTTGATCAGGGATACCTAGGGCTGGAGCTGATAGAGTAAGTGATTTCAATTTCTCTAATGCATGGATATGTTCTTTATTCAGCTTTAACGGTTCTGGAACTTCCTTCTTGGTTAGCTCTATCAGAGGTCTTGCGATGTAAGTATAACCTGGAATCCAGTTTCTACAGAAGCTCGTTATTCCTATGATTGCCCTGAGTTGCTTTTTGGTCTTAGGCAAACTCAAATTTTGTATATCTTGTGTTCTCTTTTTTTTAAAACCCTTGTACTTTGGTGTATTTGTCTCATAGGTGGAAGATTGGTAAGGGTGGGCAATGGGGGTCAAGTGACTTGCCCAGGGTCACACAGCTGGGAAGTGGCTGAGGCCGGGTTTGAACCTAGGACCTCCTGTCTCTAGGCCTGACTCTCACTTCACTGAGCTACCCAGCTGCCCCCTCTTGTGTTCTCTTTTTTGGAAATTCTTCTGGAGCCTTTCTCTAGGATGAATCCTAAATAATTTACTTTTTCCTTCACGAATTGAAGTTTCGATTTGGAAATTTTATGGCCCCTTTTGCCTAGCTCTTTGATCAAGTGTTCGCTATCAGTGTAACAGACTTCAGCAGATGGTGACATTAGCAGGATGTCATCAACATAATGTACCATTTTGCTGTCAAGGAATGTTATCGACTCAAGATCTCTCTGCAGAATTTGGCAAAAGAGTGAAGCTGAATCTGCAAATCCCTGGGGCAAACGTGTCCAGAAGACAGATTTACCCTCCCAGGAGAAAGTGAACAGCTTCTGGCTGTCTCTGTGCAGGGGAACAGAGAAGTACGCAGAGCTCAGGTCCAGAACAGTAAACCAAGCAGCTTCAGGTGGAATTGCTGCAATGATTTGCGATGGACTTGGTACCACGGCATAGGTCTTTTGCACATGGTCATTTATTGCTCTCAGATCTTGAACTAAACGCCATTGAGTCTTCCCATCAGGAGATAAATTTGCTTTCTTTATTGGCATGATTGGTGTATTGTATTGCGAAAATCCATATTTTAATATGCCCTGCTCCAAAAAACTCTCTATGATGGGTTTCACTCCTTCTATCGCTTCTTGACTAAGTCTGAACTGAGGAATTCTTGGAGGTAAGCCTTCTTTCACCTCTATCTTTACTGGTTCTGCTGACAATATCCTGCCCACCTCATTTGAATTTTTAGCCCACACATAATCTGGAATATCATCTGGAACCTCATAGATGTTATCAGTTGATTGGTATGATGGTTCCTCACTACATGTGTCTAAAAATAAAATGGGATGGTGTTTCAGAGATCTCTTGGGTATGTGTAAATAAATTTGTCCATCCAGTTGACATTGGATGGTTGCAGCCAATTTACATAGAAGATCTCTTCCTACGAGGTTTGAAGGACATGATGGCATCAATAAGAAGGTGTGTTCAAGAGTCAGAGGTCCAAATTTTAACATTTTAACTTTTAGCTTTGGGACTTGTTGTGCTACCCCAGAAGCTCCTCTTACTCTTAAACTGCCTTGAAATTGACATCCTTCAGGTGGTTCTCGTAGTACGGAACAAGTTGCCCCCGACACGGGACACCAGTAGCCCCTCATAGTGTACTCCCCCGCTTTCTAGAGTAACTAAGGGTTCTCCACTGTCATTGGACTTCACTGGCACTAAGGAT
>NW_025393724.1:4734-7468 GCF_016433145.1 Gracilinanus agilis
CTCCCCCAATTTCTAAAGTAACTAAGGGTTCTCCACTATCATTGGACTTCACTGGCACTAAGGGTAATAAAGAATCCTCAGTATTTTGTGTACACTTGTCATTGATTCTTTGTTGCGTATGGTCTTTTGTCTTTAAACCCAAACTTCCTATAGCACCATTAGGCAAGTTCAGTTTAGAATCAGGATTACAGAAAGCAGGCTTAAAGAGCATACTCTCATTGAGAGCTTGTAAGTCATTGTCACTATTGCAAATTCCATGTTGGCTTTCATTAAGGGCTTCAGAAATGGAAGTTTGATTTGTTCTATCTTCCTCTGCTCTTTAAAGAATTGTCAGGCCTCAAATCAGCAATCTCTCCTTCAGTAGTCTCCGGGATTGTATGATAGTTAGATTGTGTTCCCTTCAACACTTCAGGTTCAATTACTGATTCAAAAGCTGACTGTTGTTCCCTATTTTGCCCTACTGTCTTTGTGACTGACATTAGATGATTTTTATTTTTATCAATCACAGTAACAGTCTCGATGTTATGTTCAGCCACACTGATTGTAGAAGAAGACAACTGTTCCCTATCTCTTAATTGTTAGCCATAGATAAGTGTCATAAAATTCTATTATTGACCTAAAAAATTGGGGAACAGTGACAAACCAAAATGTAGCACAGGTTTGCCAAATCCCATAAATTAAAACAGCAGAGCACCCCAAGATAACAATTGCTCTGTTTAACATGTCAGCCATCTTATCTCTTCTCCACTAGGTCCTAATAGTACAAATCCTAGGCTGGCTGGCCAAAACTGTTATGATTATAATAACAGATAGTTTGGAGAAGCAGATAAATGTTTCAGGGCCAAATAGCGCTTTAAGTTAAGAGCCAGAGATTGACAGGCTACAGTGAGGAAAGGAGGGGGTAAAACACTCCTGGCTCTCAAACCCCTCCCCCTCTAACTGCTTCTTCTTCAGTTGGTAATGAAAACAGCAATAGGATTCTTCTGGTAAGTTTCTCTTATGGCTGAAACCCCAATAATGTTCCTTTCTTAAATTTATATTCCTCTCAGGTCAGTTAGAGGAGATATATAGAAATGATTTATCTAACTGTTGAGGATAGAGGAGATCTTAAACTGGCAGCCAACAGGATTCAATCAAGAAGTTCAGACTGAATTGCAAGTATCTTCCAAATGATTATCAGGCACAGATAAATAAATAAATTCTTCACCTCTTCGATTTCTTTCTCCCGTTTTGACTGCTTCAATTGCCTCTTCAAGTCTGCTATGATCTCATCTTTCTCATTGTCAGATTGCCTAGCCATTCTCACTTCTGTGTGTTTGGAATCATGTATATATGCTGCATGATTCCTAATATCCTCCAGTGGTAATGATTCCCACTGTAGACAACTTTGCCTGAAGTAATTTTGTATCGGGATTGAGGTTCCCTTTACAAATTGTCTCCTTATAAGATTGATCGTATCCTGGGGATGAGTATCTCTAAGTCCTAATATCGTTTCAGCAGCTTCAATAACTGTCTAGAAAACTGCTCGGGTGCACTTCTTCCCCTTGCCTCAGTTTCTCAAATTTTTGCCATGCATTTGGCCTTTTTGCAAAATTTCTCATTGCTTCAATAAGATCAGCCCTGCATCTTAACAAGTATCTCATGTTGGCGTGTTGAGTGAAATCTAGATCTTGATGTACTAACGGCCATGATTCTAAATTGGGGTTCATCCTAGTTTCAGTCAGGAATTTTTCCTTTTCCGAGGGAGTATAAAATTCCCCCAAAAGAAATTCGACATCGTCGAAACTAGGGTTAAAAAGTGTGAATACCCGCTTTAATTCTTTTAAACTTTTGTAAGGTTTTTCGTAGAATCTGGGAAAACGGCATTTTAAAACCTCCATATCACTAGGAGTGAATGCCTTGTACGTTTTGACATGCACCACCCCCTCTCCAGGTTGCACAATAGTCCTGTCTACTATTGGTAGGACAGAGACCACTGCATTCTGTATTGGTTGATCTTTCTCTATTTCCTTTTTCCCAAAAAAATTTGATTCTACGATTTCAAGTTGTAAGATGGTATGTTTATCGAGTTCATTCCCTTCACGTAATTGCCTCAACACTTAGAATGGTAGTTTTATGTTCTCAACTAGTTCCTTGTTATCATTTTCTTGTTTTGAATCAGATGCCTTATAATAGTTAAACAGATGAGTCAGGACCGCTTTTAAAATTGCCAAAAAATGCCATAGAGCCAGAACAATTGCCACAGCTGTTGGAATGAAGCATATGCATTCAGCTAAAGTGAATGCAAACCATTTATAATAGTCGTAGATTTCTATTAATTGCTGCATCATGTTTGGTACTTTTACCAGCCAAAATGCACACATTCCCTGCATAAAAGACCAAATAAGCAGCGATAGACTGCTTAATATAAAAATCAATCTTGTGCAATTCATTTTCTTTTTCTATTCTTCAGAAGATAGGTTTCATATGACTTGGCTCGCCAGAATGTTATGTGGGTAATTTGAGGAAAGGTGTTTGGGATAAGGAAATTGAAAGGAAGATGTTGGAGACTTGCTAAGTGGGTAATCTTGATTATAGGTAGGCTGGGATTAAAGGAGATTCAGGGTATGATAGGATTGAAGTCAGGAGTATAACACAGAAGGGAAACAGAGATCTTTTGGGAGAAGAGAAGTTAAACTAAACAGACCAACACAGCAGGCTTACAGACTGGGACTTAGACTCAAACACAAGCTGA
>NW_025393725.1:0-2902 GCF_016433145.1 Gracilinanus agilis
GCCTTGATCTGAAGGGTCTCATCGTATGTGAGGAGGACCACGTCCCCTGCACTTAGCCGGACCGGGATTCGCTGCTTCTTACGAGAACGTCCTTTATTCTTGATTTTCACTGGCCGGAACTTGAGGCAGCAGGATAAGATGTGGTCATCGTTATTTCCCCTTCCGATGAGGATCTTCTTCTTCTGAGAGGCGATGCTGGCAAGCTCCTCCCCACAGGGGCCGAGGGCCCTGAGGTGACGGTTGGGAAGGGCAAATTGTTGCTCAAGGAAGACGAGGGAATCTCGGGCCCGCTGCTGCAGCTGAAGGGAAGACTGGCTAGCCTCCAGCTTTGTCCGAGGCCCCTTGGACAGGCCCCGGAGCTCCTGGACTACAATCAGGGGCACCAGCATTCTGTATCTCTGCCTCTCTAACAGCTTGCCGAGCTGCTCCAGGTGGTCTATGAAGCAATTGGTGTCTACCGCGAGGAACCTAGGTTGCCTCTCTTCTTCCATCTGCCTCTTCTGAGGCTGGGCCTCCAGAATAGCCTGGATCTTCTCTTCAAGTTGAAGCTTTTCTGCTATCTCTTGGGCCAGCATCAGTTGCCTCTGCTCTCCAGTGTCCCCGTTATGTGCTCCCAAAGCCTCCAGCAAATCCCTCAACACGTGAACCCTTCTACAGTCAGCTGCGATGACCCGGTCTGAGTTGCGCTCCAGGTAGCAGGGTTCTCGGGGACTGGCCAGTAACGGGCCAAAGCCCTGGAAGAGCTGGTCTTCTTCCAGGACAAGAGGGGCGAGTCCGTGGCCGGGCTCCTTGTACAAGGGCACCTCTGAAGTATTCACCAGCTGCAGGGTTTTCCAGAACTGACCGAGGGTCCCCTGCACCTCGTGGGCAACGTCTGGGTAAGGATTCCAGCAGGAGGGGCGAGGAGGGCTCCCCGTAGGTCCAGAGAGAAGCATCCATCCCAGCCAAACTTTCACACTGGGGAGCAGCGCCCTCAGGGCAGAGCCAAAGGCGGAAACCGGCACTCCACGAGGTGGGGGATCCTCTTCTCCTGGAGAGGAGCCCGCAGCTCCCGGGAGCGGATGCTGCCGAAGCCAAGAGGTGCAGCTCCTCACCAACACGTTGAACATGGCCAGGCCCAGGGCTGTAGCTTCCCCCTGGGACCCAGAACAGCTCGCCTCTGAGCCACTCTCCTTGTTCTGCCAGCGGTGCACAGCAAACAAGTTGATGGTCATGAGGCGGAGCATTTGGTGCTTTCCCATGGAAGCGGGACTCTTTCTCAGGAGGAGCTGGAACTTGTGGAGGACGCCGTCGGCCACCGCAGGAAATGTCTCCATCCCAATGCCGGTGAAGAGCCGCCCGTGGGCCTCCAGAAAACTGCAGGTGAAACTCTGGTGAAGGTCCGCAGGGCGCAGACTGCCGCCTGGCTCCAGCCTTTCTCTCTCTTGCTCCCGGCGCCTCGTGCCTTCAAAGAGCCGCCTGAGTTTTTCCTCGCTGGAAAGGCTTGGTCTCGGGGCAGCTAAGGCCCTCATGAAGTAGCACACGGCGTGCAGCTTTCTCTTGGTAGACGCCGCCAACAGGGCCAGCTGGTGATAGGGGTGGCCGTCCCGAGGATCGAGCCGCTGAGCTTTCAGGTACCAGCTTCGGGCTTCCCCAAAGTTCTGGGTGCCCCGCGTTTGCTCTCTGTACCGGGAAAGGTCCCCCAGGCAAATGAGAGTCTTCTGGGCACAGGTCAAGGCACACTTCAAGGGTCCCGCCGCCGCCTGCTCCTCGCTGCCAGGGGCCGCTCCATCGCCAAAGTCTTCCAGCTTGAAGCCGTGCTTCTTCTGCAGCCCTTCCAGCAACTTGTCAAAGAAGTCAGTGCCCTGCTTCACGAGTTGCAAGAGGCTCTCACGAATGGGCTCTGGCTTCCCAGGACAGGGGTCCTTGAGGAGCTGTCCAAAGCTGCCAATCACCGGAGAGAAGACCTTCTTCCAAAGCACCTCACTCACATTGTGCTCTTCAGCAAACTCCACATCGCCTAGGATGACTCTTTCATAGGAGCCCAGCAGGACATTTCTGAGCTGCTCCAGCTCCATCAGGTCCTCTCTACTCTCTGGCCCTTTGGCAAGCAGGGCGCTGAGCCGCGCTTCTCGGGCGCTGGCCAGAGAAAGAATCTGACGCAGCACTTGACTCTGGAGACGCCTTCCCTGCTGCCCTGGCTCCTGGGAGGAAAGGGGCCGCTCAGATGCGTGGCGTTCAGGCTCAGCGCAGGAGAAGGGCAAGTGCCGGGCCGGGTCCATCCACCTCACGGGGCCTCCTCTGCCCCGTGGCTGGGTGGCGGAGTATCTCCCAAACGACCGAGGGCCGGCCATGGGGTTGGGGGTGAAGACATCATAATTGGCGCTCTGATGAACTGGGTAGTCGGAAGAATAGGTCTCGTTCTGGTGAGATTCCCTCCAAGCCACGGGGAAAACTGAGCCATCCCCGAAAGAGAGAGAAGGGCTCTGGAGGCTCAGAGGGAGTTGATGGCCAGTCTCTGTTGGGTGCGCTGTTGGAGCAGGGCTCCACCCATATCTCGGCAATCCCAAGTGTGTCCACTCCGGGGACGCTGGGGCATTTGGTGGCAGGGGGTGCCACTGGCCAGGAAGGTGTGAAGAAATTCCACGGACAAGTCCTGGAAGCTGCCAGTCGTGTGGTGTTTGGCTCCTGTTCCTGGCAGGGGCTTGCTCCATCTTGCTTGCCATCTTCTCAGCCTTCGCCTGGCCCTCAGGCTACACCCTTGGTGCACTATCCTCCAGGCAGGTAGCAGGTTCACAGTGAGGACAGCAAACTTCTTGGAGTCTTCCTGGATATTTCCTGCCTAATCAATGCCCCTTGGTGCTAGGAAGAAAAAGTAATCTCTCTCTCTCTCTCTCTCTCTCTCTCTCTCTCTCTCTCTCTC
>NW_025393726.1:0-1171 GCF_016433145.1 Gracilinanus agilis
AATTGGAGAAGCACCGTCTGATTAAACATGGAAAACATAAGTGATTTTAAAAAAAAAAAGGATGCTTCCTGAAAATTATAGGCCAGGGATCTTGACATCTAACCAGAAAAATTCTAGAAGTCTTAAGGGATAGTTAGGGAAAATCTAAAAAAGAAAAGTGGTGTGAATTGCTCAAGAACAAATCCTGCCATTTCATTACATCATTTCTTCTGCAGTGTCTAGACTGAGGGTCAGCCATGGGTTTGGGAGTGAGGAGATCATAACTTGTGCACTGATGAATTGGGTAGTCAGAGGAATATTTCTTGTCCTGGAGAGATTCTCTCCAAGCCTCAGGGAAAACTGTGCCATCCTGGAAAGAGAGAGAAGGGCTCTGGATGCTCAGAAGGAGTTGCTGGCCAGTCTCTGTTGGGTGAGCTATTAGAGCATGGCAACACCCATATCTCTGGAATCCCAAGACTGTCCATTTGGGGACTCTGGGGCATTGGGTGGAAGGGGTGCCACTGGCCAGGAAGATGTGAAGAAATTTCATGGACAAGTCCTGGGAGCTGCCAGTGGTATGGAGTTTGGCTCCTGTTCCTGGCAGGGGCTTGCTCCATCTTCTCAGCCTTCTCTCTGAGTCTCTCTGAGTCTCTCTGTCACTCTCACTCTCTCTCCACAAGGAAGCCACCACAAGTCAGTTATTCCTTGAGATCCTCCTCCAAAGCCTCTTGCTTGAAAGCAAAAAGGTCAGGAAGATGAGACCCCCCCCCCTCTTCGATAGTCTGCACTAGTGCTAGTAGTTTAGGTCATAGTGTATTGCTATGACGGTATTATTCCTGGTCATGGGATTTTTGATCTTCAAACAAATGTTCTCTGCCATGCTTCTTTCTTCACCTACCTAGATCTCTTCATACAAGTACATATTTTTCACACACAGAGTTATTCATGTACCCATTGTATGTAAGTCATTCCCTTTGTTTTTAGTGGACTCTTCAAAAGTCATGACCCTCTGATGGGTTTCATCTCAAACAGTAAATACAAATGGATATTCTTGTCTTGGTAATGACAATTTGTTTTGCTTGGTGATGATATCTTGAACATTTATGCGGGAGATCTTGAGGCCATGTCCTTATTTTCCCTTTTTCTTTGGATCTTATCACCTGTTAATTTCTGGGTGTTTCTACTGCTGCTT
>NW_025393727.1:0-4298 GCF_016433145.1 Gracilinanus agilis
TGTGCTTATTGATACTTTTGATTTCTTTACCTGAAAATTGCCTATTCATGTCTCTTGACCATTTATCAATTGGAGAATGGCTTGATTTTTTATACAATTGATTTAACTCCTTGTATATTTGAGTAATTAGAACCCTGTCAGAGTTTTTTGTTATAAAGATTTTTCCCAATTTGTTGTTTCCCTTCTGATTTTGGCTGCATTGTTTTGTTTGTAAAAAAGCTTTTTAAAGGCACTTATTTTGTGTCATTTCCTGTGCATTTCTCCCATTTCATGTGTACCAATTACAACAAAGGCTTGGTTTCGGACTGCCCAGAGGGCAGTCAGTTGATTCTGGTATGTCACCCACTCTTGCATATATGGGTCACAGACCTCCCCCATTTGAGAATTAAGTGGAGTGTTTATACTTCTGGTGATTAAATCTAAAAATAGGCAGGGTAGGATTAATCACATCTTCATAATCCCCACTGTGATCATTTGGGAGACTCATCTCCCCAATTGATCATTTGACATAATCATCCTATACCCTTAAAAATCTTCTAACTAAAATAGTTAGAGATAAGAAGGAAATAGGAGAGGGAGGGAGGGAGGGAGGGAGGGAGGGAGAGAGAGAGAGAGAGAGAGAGAGAGAGAGAGAGAGAGAGAGAGAGAGAGAGAGAGAGCGCAAAACCGGTGTTTTGCTAGATGCATTGACAAAAAGCCAATAAGGGGGCAATCCCCTTAAGCATAAAAGTTTAAATTCAAAATAATTGTGTTCATTCTCTCTTCACTTCAAACTGCACCCCAAAATTAATTCTGGATCTTTTTGATTCACTGTAGGTTTTTTTAGGCATCTTTCTCCAAGCAGTTCATTTTCCAGATTTAAGTAGTTAGCAGGCTTCTTTTCCTTAAAATTTACTTGAACAAAATTTTAAATCTTGTATTTTTATGAAAATACAATCCCCCCATAGAGGGTGTTGACCAACTCCCAGATCAGTTCTTAATACAATGTCAAGTTTATGGGGTGTATGAGTCAATTATCAAAAGAAAAATCAAAAACATAAAAAGAAAAAAGAATAGAAGAAAAATTAAACTTTGGGAAAATAAAAATATTCAAAATCAGAATCAAAATTTCAAAAATATAGCTATGGATATAAAATTTATGAGTAAGCAAGAATAAATTCACAATAGGCCCTTATATTAGGATCCAATTTCAAGTAATTTCTGTCCCATAAATCTGGACAAAATACAGTAATACTGCATGTACCCATTTGTAGACAGGACTACAGGAAGTTGCCACACTGTAAGAAAGAAAAAAAAGAACTTGATTTTATGTAAAAGGGAAGTGTCATTCCTTGGTCTGATTTTACCTTCACTCTCAGGGTTAGGGGAGCCAGAACAGCCAATTAGTAGATACTTGATAGAAAGTATTTCACAGAGTGTAGTTCAAAGAGTCCTGTGCCATAGCCTATGTCAAATGCTGCAACCTCGAGTTGCACACTAGGTTCAAGTCCTTTCATATTGTTGTAAAAGTTTTACCTGGATTGGTTTGTTCTTTCTTGACCTTGTGCTCCTAGGGACTGTGCAGTTTCTCATCAAACCCATTGGGATTTGTTGGTCTCCTTGACCTTGTGCTTCATTGCACTGCATAATGGCTGTTTTGTTCCCTTCTCCTGGAATCAAGCAGAAACATTCATCACAGTCCCACAAAACTTATAAATAAATGGCAGGTTTCCAAAGTCTAAGGCTTTTTTGGGTATGCATTGATATTGTAGTAAATATATATTTTATATTAAACTTATATTATGGCAGAATCGAAAAATTAATATTGATTGTATGTACTTTGAGTACAAGAAAAGAGGAAAGGGAAAAGAATGAATTATTCTATTAAAAATGAAAGGAAAAGCAATAATAATAATTCAGGAATTCAATGTGTTCCCCAAAACAGTGATCACTTGTCTACAGACTTCTGTCTCCAGTGCATGTGACATTTTAAAAAAGAACCTATTAACTCATGAATACTTTTCACAAACTCTTCAGATGTAGCAAATCTTTTGACCTTGGCTGAAGTACTCCTTCTTCAAGGCCATTTAGTGGTACCATCCCCCTTAACTTTCCCAGCTCTCATATAAGACTATGACCAATCATAGGGTAATCAAACCCCTTGGGTTTTCTCCCTCCTTTGGCATGAGACTGTAATAGCTCTAAAGGCATGTCTTTTATGTGTCCCACCCATTGTATTTTGGAGGTGGGCATATTATAACCAAGTTCAAGAGCTTCTAGGCAAAAGAGAAAATATGGTAAATGGTCAGAGTGAAAACATTCAGATATCATGGATCCCCAGTCAGGATGACACAGGATGTGGCAGCTTCCACACTAAAGGACCTCAAGGCATGCAATGTGATATTCTGGAAGGCAAGAGAAATGGGTCTACAACCAAGAGTGACCTACCCATTAAAACTGAGTATATACTTTCAGGACAAAGTATGGGTATTTAATAAAATAGAAGATTTCCAAGCACTCCTAAAGAAAAGACAAGAATTAAATTGAAAGTCCAATGTCCAAATACAAAATTCAAAAGAATAAAAAAAAGGTAAACAAAAATAGAGAAAAAAAGTTAAGGGTTTCAATAAAGTCATACTGATTATATTCCAATATGGAAAAATGATATCTGTAACTCTTAAAAATTGTTTTCATTATCATAGCAGATAAAAGAAATATACATAGGCAAAGATTGTGGTATCAAGTTGTTTAAGAAGAAATGTAAAAAAAAATCGCTTGGGGAAAAAAGAGGATTGTACTAAGAGAAACACAAAGGAAGAGGTAAAATAGGATAAATTATCCCACTTAAAGAGGTGCATGGTGGGACAGAGAATACTATTTATTATAAAAAGGGGAGAAAGATAGTGGTGATAGGTAATACTTAAAAAAAGGCAGGAGTAGTAGTCATGAACTCAGAGAAAGCTTTGGCAAAAGTTAATCTGAATGAAAGAACAAAGGAACGTACACCTTGATGAAAGGAAGTACAGGCAATGAAGAAATATCAGTACTCAACTATATGCACCAAACAATATCACATTCAGATTTTGAAAGGTGAAACGATTTGGAGCATGAAGAGGAAATAGATAACAAACTATACTAGTGAGAGTCCTCAACCTTCCTCTAACACATCTAGATAATTCAGATTAAAAAATGAATAAGAGAGAAGTAAGGGATGTGAATTAAATTTTAGAAAAATTAAAGTTGATAGATATATGGAGTAGACTGAATAGGGAAAAAAGTAATATACCTTTTTATTTAAACCCTTATTTTCCATCTTAGAATCACTACTATGTGTTGGTTCTAAGGCAGAAGAGTGGTAAGGGTTAGGAAATGGGGGTTAAGTGACTTGCCCAGGGTCACAAAGCTAGGAAATGTCTGAGACCAGATTTAAACCCAAGACCTCCAGGCTCTAGGCCTGGATCTCAATCAACTCAGCCACTCAGCTGCCCCTAGGAATATAACATTTTTCAGCAGCACATGGTACATTTACAAAAACTGCCAATATACTAGGGCATAAAAACATTACAAAAAATGGAGAAAAGATACACGTTTTCCCTTGTTATTCTGGATAGATTAATTAAGTGAATAGGTTTTGTTCTGAAGAGACTCCCTCCAAGCCCCGAGGCAAATTGAGCCATCCTGGAAAGAGAGAGAAAGGCTCTGGATGCTCAGAGTTGATGGCCAGTCTCTGTTGGGTGAGATGTTAGAGCATGGCTCCACCCATATCTCCAGAATCCCAAGACTGTCCATTATTATATTTTGAGTAGAAGGGGTCAAAAAAGAGTCAGTGACACAGAAAAGGGGTAAAAAACCCTCTGATCAGCCCAACGCTATGGCAGAAATTAGTCTGAATGAAAGAAAAAAGGAAGGTACATCGTGATGAAAGGAAGTATAGGCAAAGAAGAAATGGTATGAGACTAAAAAGAGGAGAAATAATTCAAAACCCCTCAGATGAAGACCAAATTGAAAATCCTCAAGATCAAATGAGAAATTAATGAAATAGAAAGTAAAAGAACTATTGAAGGAATAAATAAAACAATATGCTTCTATTTTGTAAAAAAAAAAAAAACAGTACTTTTTGATGATCATAACTGCAATCAGAATCAGTAAAATCAATTACGCTTCCATAAAATTTCACCTCCAGGAGAAAGTTTCACTGACCACAAATCAGGGCCAAATTCGAATATCTCTCCTGGTGTTGCATCAATAAAGTTGACCAAGCCTTAAAATTTTACTCAGATAATTCTCTGAGAGGTTAAAGACATCATGCTACAAAATCT
>NW_025393728.1:0-3134 GCF_016433145.1 Gracilinanus agilis
AAATATATATACTTTTAGATGGCATCTCCCAAATTTCACTTTTACAATTCCCTGTGAGGTCCGGCAAAAAAAAAAAAGGTTAGCCCTTTTTCTTCGCTGGACCTGTAAAAATAGACAACTTCTAAAATTTTCAGGAATTTGGGGATAAAAGAAATAGATGAACAAATGGTTAAAATTAGCCGCATTGACAAAAAACCAATTTGGGGGCAGTCCCCTATTGGTATAACAGTGTACAATTAAAACAATATATACAATTCAATTTCCACTCCCCATAGTTCAATCAACTGCACCCCAAAGTTCAAAATTTGGTCTTCATGGTACAGTGAAGGCTTTTCAGACATCTTCATGGTGTCTTCACCAAACAGGTTCATCATCTGGATTCTGGGGAGATGGCAAGATCCTTATCCTGAAATTATTCTCAAAAGAATTTAAACTTTACATTATAAATTATAAAACATACATTTTCTTCTAAGATTTATACAATTCCCCATGAAATTACTCCTAAAAGAGTTAAATATACATATATTTTTACATTATCGAATTTTTAGAAAAACTTAACAGATATCCCCTGAGGTAAATCTTAAACACACCTTTTTTTCTTAAAAAAGGTACCTCAGGTCAGCTAAGGATGAGTGGCTGAGTCCTGGGGGTATATGAAATCAAATGGCAAAATACAAAGAATAAAATTCAAGAAAAAAGAAGAAAACATTAACTTGTGAATGAAATGTAAAATGTGCAAAAAATCTGGGGAAAATAAACTTAGACCTTTGAATGAAGGCCTAATTAAAGTGAATTCAGCAGTTTGCAATTACCCATTCATGGCCAGGACTTAAGGAAAATGTCTCTCTCTGATCTGGCTTATCATCAGCTTTTCAGGGAACTGAGCCAAATAAATAACCAATCTTAGGTGCTTTCTAGGAATCTAAGTCGAGGGGACCCATGTCCTCTAAAGTTTTAGAAAAGACTGGGACTCCAGGACTCAAACCCCAATTTCCAAGGCCTAAAGTATTGGCATAGAACTGCTGCAATTATGCAGATCTTAGTCAGTCAAGTCTCTGACCATGTGCTTTCTTTAGCACTATTAACAGCTCTCATGTTCCCTTTTCGTAGAATCAGACAGAAAGGCATTTAATCACAGTCCTATAGGCTCAGGTATTTGCTGTAGAATCAGAAAAAGGATAAATAATGATTATATATGTACTTTCAGTACAAGATGAGAAAAGGGAAAAATCAATTGTTCTAGTAAAAAAATGTTTTAAAAATCAAAAAAATATATATAACTTAGAACTAGAAGGGTTTTGGTACCCAAAAATGAGGTTCTCTGTGAGAGAAAGTGGGTTTTACAAAATAGCAGATTCACAATGCACATTCAAATAGAGTACCGTAATTTCCAATAGCACATTTTAAAACAATGATGTTTAAAATCATTTACTTGTTACAACTTTTAAATCTTGACTAAGAGTTTCTCAACAAATTCTGTTATTGCTTCCATAGCAAAATCTGATATTTAAAAAAAAGAAACCTTCTGGTCTAAATTATCCTCAGATAAGAATATACAAGAGCTCCTTGGCTTCCTGTTTTAAAAAATCCTGGGTAGGAAATGCTTCTACCCATTTAAGGCAATAATTTCTCTTTAAGCTTATCCTTTAAGACAACAATTCTTAAGGATTTATAAAACCTCTTGTAAAATTACAAGGTAATTCTCAAAGCATGGAAACTTTCAAGGTTCTTTACCAAGACAGAATAAATTTTAAAAGAACATGTGCTCTATAAATCCCGTATACATAAGGCAAGTTACAACATTAAAAATGTGTAGGAAATATAATGTGAGTATTAGAGTAACAAGCTGGTCAAAACCTCTTACCAGTTCTAACAGATTTTTCTCATTATTTGGGAGTTACAATAAAATCATAAACAGAATTAATCTAGCAGCCACAAACTACATTAACTTAAAATGATTCAGTGTAACAGGAAAATCAATGAAATAAGCAAGATTAATTTACAAAACTAATTAACAAAATACAGTAAGATATAGTCTTTTTAAAACAGAAATAAAACACATTCAGTTCCGAGGTTTAAAAGTTCACCCCTTGTTCAATTTAAGGTTCTTTTGATTGAGTTCTGCTGAGTTTGAGGGGTTTTTTAATAATCAGTCTTTGCTCTCAGTTCAAAGTTCTGAGCAGGTATGGGGTGAATAGGCCATGCGGCCGATTAAGGGTAAATGCTAGGTCCACGTGGTGTCGGGTCATGGGCTCAGGGCTAGAGAAAAACTTACCCATGTGTAGATCTTGTGGGGGTTGGGGTTGCCTAAATTAGGTCTTTAGAGAAACACGTGGAGGGCTAGAAATAGGGAGAAAGGGGAATATACTACCAAAATCTTTAGTGGCAGTGCTGAAGCAGTCTCTGGAGAGATCTCGGCAAAGGCAGCATCGCAGTCATCGATGTTGGGGCTTGGGGTTCTGGAACTAGCAGGATTAGCAGCACCAGCGGCAGGATCGAAGAAGAGGCACCGGGATGCTTGCAGGCTTGTGGCACTGCAGGAATGGAGATCAGCGGCAGAGACACACTGGCTGGGCTCCGGCATTTTAGTTTTAAAGCCAAAAGCCAAAATCGGCTGGCCTTACCTCCCAAGGTGGTTTGGGCTGGACTGGCTGGCTGAGTCCCACCTGAGGCAAAAACGTGCTGTTGCTTTTAGCAAAAGCATGGCAAGGAAAGCCACTTTCCTTTTTTAAAAAAGTGCTCAAAAAAGCTGAGCCAGACGGCCAAAAAGCAGGCATGGCTATCGTTTCTGAAAGGCTATCTGGAAAATTGAGAATTCGATTTCCAAACTTCGTAAGATTGCCATAATTATAAGGATAAAAAATGATAAAGGCTGGTATAAATATATAAATTAGTATTTTAATTAAAGCCATTCTGATAGATAAAGTCATTAGACCACGCGCTTGTAAGAATTCAAAACTGCCGCCCGCGCCATTATTACCTCCCGTCTCTTCCTGAGCCTGCTGGCCAAGAGGCCACTCCCCCCTAACCCAGGAGATTTAAACTGTTCTGTGTGGAGACATAGGCGTCCCCACGCCCAAAGAACCGGAAACGGAAACCCGTTGGACCACGGGAAATGTAGTTTGATAATTTCC
>NW_025393729.1:0-2906 GCF_016433145.1 Gracilinanus agilis
GATATATATTTAAATATATTTTAATAGATATATTATATTTTAAAATATATTTTATATACCAATGTATAAATATATTTCATATACATATATTTTATGTATTCATAGATAACATGTTTAATAGATGTATTTACACATATACATTAAATATATTTATATACAAATGTATACATGCATGTTTTATATACATATTTTATGTATTCATAGATACATGTTTTAATACATGCATTTTATATATATACATTTAAATATACTTTATATACAAATGTATACATTTATATTTTAAATACACGTATTTTATGTATTTGTATATGTTTTAACATATATATTTTACAAATGTACACTTAAATATTTGTATACATGTGTATCCATATGCACATACATTTCACATATATATTATGTATTTGTAGATACATGTTTTAATAGATTTTATATCTTACATATGTGTATATATTTAAATATATCTATATACATATGTATCCATATGCACATATATTTACATGCCTATATTTTATATCCTCATAGATACAGGTTTTAATATATTTCTATTTTATATATGCATGCATTTATTTATACACATATTTACATGTACATATATAAAACAAAAATATAAAATTAATAAATATAAATATGTATGAAAAAGTTAAATACAAGGTAGTTTAGGAGGGACAACACTGGAAGTTGAGGGGCAACACAAGGTCAGAAAAGGCTTTAGGACACCTACACACACATACACACACACACACAAATTAGGGATTAGAGCTACATCTTCAAAGAAGAGAAATTCTACGAGGGTTCTGTGTTTTCTATGGTAGACAAGAGGATAGGCATGTTGATTAGAGATGGACAATGAGGAACAGAGACAAGCCTAATTTGGCTAGACTCAAAGTCCACTCTTTGACACAACAAGGCATCAGAGTAACTTAAGTGGAAGAGTGGGACTGCAATATTATTTTTCACAGATGATAAAAAAGTGTGATTCAGAGAAATTACAGGATTTGTTCATGGTCACAGAGATAGTAGATTACAGAGTTGGGACCAGAAATCAGTTCTGACTTCAAGTCCAGAGTTTCTTTTAATACACCATGTTGTCTCTCCCTCCAGAGAGGTGCTGGACTAAATTGGGGAGCCCGGGCTATGTCTTTATGCCAGTGGATGAGAAAGGACCACAAATTGGCAACCAATAGTCGCCTAACAAATTATCTCCAGTTTTCTTTCCAAGTTTCTGTTCTTTGTGTTTCTGTGCCCTAGCCTATGGATGTGGAACTCTGGATAGAATGTCAGACTTTATTGAAGATGTGGTTAGTTTTCCTAAGATTTTTTTTTATTTTTTATTTTAAAGGATCATTCTCTGGGAGGAGAAAAAAAAGGTATATTAGGATTTGTTGGTGATATAAAAATAGTAACAGTTGGGTAGGAGGGTGTATAAAAAATTCAAATCTGACCTCAAATACTTTCTAGCTTTATGACCATGGACAAGTAGATTAACCCCAACTACCTAGCCCTTCTTGCTTTTCTGTCTTAGAATTGATACTAAGACCCATGATAAGGGCTTTAAAAAAAATAAAAATTTAAATAAATGAAAATTGAATGTTAAAGAAATAAATGCTTATTGAATTGAATTTAATAATCATTTGATCAGTTTAATAGCTAGCTATACACTTTGGCACTTGTAGCAAAGCACGTTGTGCTGAATAGATGTGTAATATAAATATGGATTGATAGGTAGAGACTTGTTTTTCTCTTTTCTTTCTCCTAGAACACACTAGTTTCAAGTTAACATTTCTTTGGATTTTTGTATTTGTCCTCAGAGTCTAGTTAGGATGAGTAAGCTAGAGGAAGGAGCACCAAATATTTCCAATACCTTTGTTAAAGGTCTGGGCTTTGAATCTGAAAAGACCTCAGTTTGGAGTCCACCTCTATCACTTTTTTAGTTATATGATAATGGTAAGTCATTTATTTTCTCTTTCTCTCTCTTTTTTAAAACCCTTATCTTCTGCCTTAGTATCAATTCTAAGACAGAAAAGCAAGAAGGGCCAGGCAATTGGGGATAAGTAACTTTCCCAGGGTCACACAACTAGGAAGTGCCTGAGGTCAGATTTGAATCAGAACCTCCTGTCTCTAGGCTGGATGCTCTATTAGCTACCTAGCAGTCCCTTTATATTCTTTTAACCCTTGTTCCCTTCTCTAAATTTGGGCATAAGATGAAATAAGAAGATATATATATCTTTGAAACCCTTTAGGTGATATGCAATGTCATCTGACATCTATTATTACTTTTCTATCTATTTTTAAAAGTAGGACTGATATGCAAATTATCTGAAAATGCATTTAAGACCCACCTAACTATTTGCCACACCTGGATGTGGTTCTCTGAAAAATATTAATGGAAACCACTGCAAAGGAAAATAGAGGAATGGATACAATTATTTGTATGACCTTCAGCAAATCATCTAATCTTCCTGGGCCTCAGTTTCCTCATCTACAAAATTAGAGGATGGAGCCATAAGATCTCTAAGGTTCTTTCCATTTTAAATCCCATGCTCTTATCTAAATCTCTGACCTCTTTAATTTCCCTCCTTCTTCCTATGTTCATCAAGAATTAGAATATACATACATACATGCATACATATATACATATATATATAAAGGACAATTTCCATTTTCTTATATATGTGTATAGATACATGATTATTTTAATTAAAAGGGGAATTTCCATTTTCTTAGATATCATATAACATATACTATATATTAATTTATATTGATTATATTAACATTTATTTACCTATTTATATTCATATAATATTATTATATATTTATTTATAACATATATAAGAAAATAGAAATCCCCTTTTAATGAAAATAATCATATATATACATATATGAGAAAATGGAAATTGTCCTTTCTA
>NW_025393730.1:0-4588 GCF_016433145.1 Gracilinanus agilis
ATCTCTGCCCTCCTTAATTTGTTAATATATGCACTCAAGGATATAAATTTCCCCCTGAATACTACCTTGGCTGCATTCCACAGAGTTTGGTAGGATGTCTCATCATTGTCATTTTCTTCAATGAAATTATTGATTGTTTCTATGATTATTTCTTTGACAAATTGGTTTTGGAGAATCATATTATTTAATTTCCAATTAGTTTTTGATTTTCCTGTCCAGGTGCCCTTACTAATTATTATTTTTATTTCATTATGATCTGAGAAGTTTACATTTATTATTTCTGCTCTTTTGCATTTGTTTGCAATGTTTCTATGCCCTATAACATGGTCAATCTTTGTGAATGTGCCATGTGCAGCTGAAAAGAAGGTGTATTCCTTTTTGTCCCCATTTATTTTTCTCCACATATCAATTAAATCTAATTTTTCTAGAACTTCATTCACCTCTCTTACCTCATTCTTATTTATTTTTCGGTTTGATTTATCTAGATCTGAAAGAAGAACATTTAGATCTCCCACTAGTATGGTTTTACTGGCTATTTCCTCATACATATTGAGCACTGTTATTTCCTCATTGTCTATACTGCCTTTAATCAGGATGTGATGACCTTCCCTGTCTTTTTTAATCATATCTATTTTTACTTTGGCTTTGTCAGAAATCATAATAGCCACTCCTGCCTTCTTTTTCTCATTTGAAGCCCAAAAGATTTTGCTCAAGCCCTTAACCTTAAACTTGTGTAATGTCCACCCGCCTCATATGTGTTCCATGTAGACAACATATGGTAGGATTTTGGTTTCTAATCCACTCTGCTATGTTATGAGTAAGATTAGATTAGCTAGTTATTAGGTATTGATTATATTTTGATTAGGAAGTACCTAGCAGGAAGTAGCTGGACCTGGGAATTCCAGGCTGGAATGAAGGAGGAGGAAGTCTATCTGTGTTCTGTGTGTGGACTCCATTAGTGGTAGGCAAAAACTGTTGCCAGCCTGGGAGACCTCAGAGCAAAGGACACCTTGCACCCTGTTTTCCCTTGGGATCCTGTGTGGTGTGGCATCAAGTAAAGGACAAGATCTACAGAGCCAATATAAGAGGTGTAGTTTGAGTTCTGGTGGACAGTGCTTCAAGCAAACCCCTTTCTGCTTGGTTCCTGAGACAACTGTAGCTCCTGGCATCCAGAGATCATCAGTGGATTGCAGTGAGAAATCCCAAAGCCACAAACCCTAGCTGTACTCAAGCCTGACAGGTTTCAGGTGTGAGGTAGAAACCCAAAGACTCCAGTATAGCTCCTTGGGCCCTGTTAGTTAGATAGCTTAGATTAGTGTAGTTGAATAAGTCCTTCCCTGTCCCTTTGGGTTTTGTTATTAGTGTTAAGATTTTAGAGTAGTCATTACTATCCCTCCTTTTAGTTTTTTCTAATTAAAACCCAATTTCACCTTGTTACCTTGTCAGTTAATTCAAGGCCTCTGGCCAGAGTGACAGTTGGCTGTTATTTTTTCAGTTGGGAGTGGTGTAGCTGTACAAAACTTGTTCAGTTTTAGTCTCTCTTACATCCCAGAGAGTGTTCCCACAAACCCCATAGTTGATTTTTAATATCCCTGGTGACCCCATTATTTGTATTTTCCTATAGCTATTTGCTTCCGTTTTATGAGCAAGTTCATCCCATTCACATTCAGAGTTATAATTATCAGTTGTGCATTCGCTGACATTTTTGTATCCTCCCCTAGTTCTACTCCTTCTTCTCACACTATTTCATTTTAAACCAGTGGTTTGCTTTTTTTAATTTTTTTAATTTTTTAATTTTTTTAAATTTAAACATTTATTAATAATAATTTTTAACATGGTTACATGATTCATGCTCCTACTTTCCCCTTCACCCCCCGCACTCCCCCCACCCATGGCCAACGCACATTTCCACTGGTTTTTTCATGTGTCCTTGATCAAGACCTATTTCAAAATCGTTGGTGGTTGCATTAGTGTGGTAGTTTTGAGTCCATATCCCCAATCATGTCCACCCCGACCCATGCGTTCAAGCAGTTGCTTTTCTTATATGTTTCCTCTCCTGCAGTTCTTCCTCTGAATGTAGGTAGCTTTCTTTACCATATATCCCTCAGAGCTGTTCTGGGTCATTGCATTGTTGCTGGTACAGAAGCCCATTACATTCGATTTTACCACAGTATATCAGTCTCTGTGTACAATGTTCTTCTGGCTCTGCTCTTTTAGCTCTGCATCAGTTCCTGGAGGTCTCTCCAGTTCACCTGGAACTCCTCCAGTTTATTATTCCTTTTAGCACAATAGTATTCCATCACCAGCATATACCACAATTTGTTCAGCCATTCCCCAATTGAAGGGCAAACCCTCTTTTTCCAGTTCTTTGCCACCACAAAAAGCGCAGCTATAAATATTTTCATACAAGTCTGTTTATCTATGATCTCTTTGGGGTACAAACCCAACAATGGTATGGATGGATCAAAGGGTAGGCATTCTTTTATAGCCCTTTGAGCATAATTCCAAATTGCCAGCCAGAATGGTTGGATCATTTCACAACTCCACCAGCAATGCATTAATGTCCCAATTTTGCCACATCCCCTCCAACATTCATTACTCTCACCTTCTTTCATTTTAGCCAATCTACTAGGTGTGAGGTGGTACCTCAAAGTTGTTTTGATTTGCATTTCTCTAATTATTAGAGATTTAGAACACTTACTCATGTGCTTATTGATACTTTTGATTTCTTTACCTGAAGATTGCCTATTCATGTCTCTTGCCCATTTTTCAATTGGGGAGTGGCTTGATTTTTTATACAATTTATTTAACTCCTTGTATATTTGAGTAATTAGACCCCTGTGAGAGTTTTTCATTATAAAGATTTTTTCCCAATTTGTTGTTTCCCTTATGATTTTGACTACATTGTTTTTGTTTGTACAAAAGGTTTTTAGCTTAATATAATCAAAACCATTTAATTTATGATTTGTAATTTTCTCTAACTCTTGCTTAATTTAAAAATCTTTCCTTTCCCAGAGTCCTGATAGGTATACTATTTTGTGTTCCCTTAGGTTATTTATAGTTTCCCTCTTTATATTCAGGTCATTCACCCATTCTGAATTTATCTTGGAGTAGGGTGTGAGATGTTGATCTAAACCTAATCTCTCCCATATTGTTTTCCATATTTCCCAGCAGTTTTTGTCAAATAGTGGATTCATGTCCCAAAAGTTGGGCTCTTTGGGTTTATCATACACTGTCTTGCTGATGTCATTAACCCCAAGTCTATTCCACTGATCCTCCCTTCTATCTCGTAGCCAGTACCATATTGTTTTGATGACTGCTGCTTTATAGTATAGTTTAATATCTGGTACTGCTAGGCCCCCTTCCTTCACATTTTTTTCCATTATTTCCCTTGATATTCTTGATCTTTTGTTATTCCAAATGAAATTTGTTATAGTTTTTCCTAATTCAGTGAAGAAGTTTTTTGGTAATTTGATAGGTATGGCGCTAAATAGGTAAATTAATTTGGGTAGAATGGTCATTTTTATTATGTTAGCTCATCCTACCCATGAACAATTAATGGCTTTCTAATTGTTTAGATCCAGTTTTATTTGTTTGGAAAGTGTTTTGTAGTTGTTTTCATATAATTGCTGTGTATGTTTTGGTAGATAGATTCCTAAGTATTTTATATTGTCTAGGGTGATTTTGAATGGTGTTTCTCTTTCTACTTCTTGCTTCTCTAGTGTGTTGGAAATGTATAGGAATGCTGATGATTTATGTGCATTTATTTTGTATCCTGCAACTTTGCTAAAGTTTTTGATTATTTCTACAAGCTTCTTAGATGATTCTCTAGGATTTTTTAAGTAGACCATCATATCATCTGCAAAGAGTGATAGCTTAGCCTATTTTGATACCTTCAATTTCTTTTTCTTCTCTAATTGCAACTGCTAGTGTTTCTAGTACTATGTTGAATAATAGAGGTGATAATGGGCATCCTTGTTTTACTCTTGATCTTATTGGGAAGGCTTCTAATTTATCCCCATTGCATATCATGTTTGTTGATGGTTTTAAGTATATACTGTTTATTATTTTTAGGAAAGGTCCTTCTATTCCTATACTTTTCAGTGTTTTCAATAGGAATGGATGCTGTATTTTGTCAAAGGCTTTTTCAGCATCTATTGAGATAATTATGTGATTTTTGTTTGTTAGACTGTTGATATGGTCAATTATGTGGATGGTTTTCCTAATGTTTAACCAACCTTGCATTCCTGGTATAAATCCCACCTGAACATGGTGGATGATCCTCTTGATTACTTGCTGGAGTCTCTTTGCTAGTATTTTATTTAAGATTTTTGCATCTATGTTCATTAGGGAGATTGGTCTACAGTTTTCTTTCTCTGTTTTTGATCTCCCTGGCTTTGGAGTCAGTACCATATTTGTGTTGTAAAAGGAACTTGATAGGATTCCTTTTTTGCTTATCATATTAAATAATTTGTATATTATTGGGATTAGTTGCTCTTTGAATGTCTGATAGAATTCACTTGTGAATCCATCAGGCCCTGGCGATTTTTTCTTAGGGAGTTCTTTGATGGCTTGTTCAATTTCTTTT
>NW_025393730.1:4688-5005 GCF_016433145.1 Gracilinanus agilis
TTCATTAGAGGTGAGGTCTCCCTTTTCATCTTTGATACTGTCAATTTGGTTTTCTTCTTTCCTTTTTTTTATTAGATTGACTAGTACTTTGTCTATTTTATCTGTTTTTTCAAAGTACCAGCTTCTAGTCTTATTTATTAATTCAATAGTTCTTTTAATTTCGATTTTATTAATTTCTCCCTTGATTTTTAGTATTTGTAATTTAGTTTCCATCGGGGATTTTTAATTTGCTCGCTTTCTAATTTTTTGAGTTGCATGCCCAATTCATTGATCTCTGCCCTCCTTAATTTGTTAATATATGCACTCAAGGATATAAA
>NW_025393731.1:0-1805 GCF_016433145.1 Gracilinanus agilis
ATCTAACCCTTCTGAGAAAGTCAGAAGGGATAAACCAAGGGGAACAGGGGAGTGGGTAGGTCAAAAAAAGTGAGGGGAGAAGAAGGTGGAGGGAATTCATAAGGCCTTTAAAAACAAAAAGAGGGGAAAAATAAGGGAGGGGGTAGAAAGGGAAGTTAATCAAGGAAGGGGATAAGGGATAGCAGCTTAATAGCAAACCACTGGTTTAAAAGGAAATAGTATAAGAAAAAGGGGGTAGGAATAGGGGAGGATATGAAAATGTCAGCAAATGCACAACTGATGATTATAACTCTGAATGTGAATGGGATGAACTCACTCATAAAACAGAAGCAAATAGCAGAGTGGATTAGAAACCAAAATCCTACCATATGTTGTCTACAAGAAACACATATGAGGCAGGTGGACATACACAAGTTTAAGGTTAAGGGCTTGAGCAAAATCTTTTGGGCGTCAAATGAGAAAAAGAAGGCAGAAGTGGCTATTATGATTTCTGACAAAGCCAAAGTAAAAATAGATATGATTAAAAAAGACAGGGAAGGTCATTACATCCTGATTAAAGGCAGTATAAACAATGAGGAAATAACACTGCTCAATATGTATGCACCAAGTGGCATAGCACCCAAATTCATAAGGGAGAAACTGGCAGAGCTGAAGAAGGAAATAGATAGTTAAACCATACTAGTGGGAGATCTAAATATTCCTCTTTCAGATCTAGATAAATCAAACTGAAAAATAAATAAGAAAGAGGTAAGAGAGGTGAATGAAGTCCTAAAAAAATTAGATTTAATTGATATGTGGAGAAAAATAAATAGGGAGAAAAAGGAATACATCTTCTTTTCAGCTGCACATGGCACATTCACAAAGATTGACCATGTTATAGGGCATAGAATCATGGCAAACAAATGCAAAAGAGCAGAAATAATAAATGTAACCTTCTCGGATCATAATGCAATAAAAAAAATAATTAGTAAGGGCACCTGTATAGGCAAATCAAAATCAATTGGAAATTAAACAATATGATTCTTCAAAACCAATTTGTCAAAGAAGGAATCATAGAAACAATCAACAATTTCATTGAAGAAAATGACAATGATGAGACATCCTACCAAACTCTGTGGGATGCGGCCAAGGCAGTACTCAGGGGGAAATTTATATCCTTGTGTGCATATATTAAAAATTAAGGAGGGCAGAGATCAATGAATTGGGCATGCAACTCAAAAAATTAGAAAGTGAGCAAATTAAAAATCCCCAGATGAAAACTAAATTAGAAATACTAAAAATCAAGGGAGAAATTAATAAAATCGAAAGTAAAAGAACTATTGAATTAATAAATAAGACTAGAAGCTGGTACTTTGAAAAAACAGGTAAAATAGACAAAGTACTGGTCAATCTAATAAAAAAAAGGAAAGAAGAAAACCAAATTGACAGTATCAAAGATGAAAAGGGAGACCTCACCGCTAATGAAGGGGAAATTAAGGCAATCATTAAAAACTATTTTGCCCAATTAT
Source organism: Gracilinanus agilis (assembly GCF_016433145.1). NCBI lineage: Eukaryota > Metazoa > Chordata > Mammalia > Didelphimorphia > Didelphidae > Gracilinanus > Gracilinanus agilis. The sequence goes on from NW_025393731.1 coordinate 1,509, forward strand.
ATGGCAATAAATATAACAATTTAGGAGATATGGATGAATATTTACAAAAATGTAAACTGCCTAGATTAACAGCAGAAGAAATAGAATACCTAAATAATCCCATATCAGAAAAAGACATTGAACAAGCCATCAAAGAACTCCCTAAGAAAAAATCGCCAGGGCCTGATGGATTCACAAGTGAATTCTATCAGACATTCAAAGAGCAACTAATCCCAATACTATACAAATTATTTGATATGATAAGCAAAGAAGGAGTCCTACCAAATTCCTTTCATGACACAAATATGGTACTGATTC
>NW_025393731.1:1893-2387 GCF_016433145.1 Gracilinanus agilis
TATATGGCAATAAATATAACAATTTAGGAGATATGGACGAATATTTACAAAAATATAAACTGCCTAGACTAACAGCAGAAGAAATAGAATACCTAAATAATCCCATATCAGAAAAAGAAATTGAACAAGCCATCAAAGAACTCCCTAAGAAAAAATCGCCAGGGCCTGATGGATTCACAAGTGAATTCTATCAGACATTTAAAGAGCAACTAATCCCAATACTATACAAATTATTTGATATGATAAGCAAAGAAGGAGTCCTACCAAATTCCTTTTATGACACAAATATGGTACTGATTCCAAAGCCAGGGAGACCAAAAACAGAGAAAGAAAACTACAGACCAATCTCCCTAATGAACATAGATGCAAAAATCTTAAATAGAATACTAGCAAAGAGACTCCAGCAAGTAATTAAGAAGATCATCCACCATGATCAGGTGGGATTTATACCAGGAATGCAAGGTTGGTTCAACATTAGGAAAACCATCCACATA
>NW_025393731.1:2776-6521 GCF_016433145.1 Gracilinanus agilis
AAGATCATCCACCATGATCAGGTGGGATTTATACCAGGAATGCAAGGTTGGTTCAACATTAGGAAAATCATCCACATAATTGACCATATCAACAGTCTTACAAATAAAAATCACATGATTATCTCAATAGATGCTGAAAAAGCCTTTGACAAAATACAGCATCCATTCCTATTGAAAACACTGAAAAGTATAGGAATAGAAGGACCTTTCCTAAAAATAATAAACAGTATATACCTAAAACCATCAACAAACATCATATGCAATGGGGATAAATTAGAAGCCTTCCCAATAAGATCAGGAGTAAAACAAGGATGCCCATTATCCCCTCTATTATTCAACATAGTACTAGATACACTAGCAGTTGCAATTAGAGAAGAAAAAGAAATTGAAGGTATCAAAATAGGCAAGGAGGAGACTAAGCTATCACTCTTTGCAGATGATATGATGGTATACTTAAAAATCCTAGAGAATCAACTAAGAAGCTTGTAGAAATAATCAACAACTTTAGCAAAGTTGCAGGATACAAAATAAATGCACATAAATCATCAGCATTTCTATACATTTCCAACACACTAGAGCAGCAAGAAGTAGAAAGAGAAACACCATTTAAAATCACCCTAGACAATATAAAATACTTAGGAATCTATCTACCAAAACAAACACAGCAATTATATGAAAACAACTACAAAACACTTTCCAAACAAATAAAACTGGATCTAAACAATTGGAAAGCCATTGATTGCTCATGGGTAGGACGAGCTAACATAATAAAAATGACAATTCTATCCAAATTAATTTACCTATTTAGCGCCATACCTATCCAACTACCAAAAAACTTCTTTACTGAATTAGAAAAAACTATAACAAATTTCATTTGGAATAACAAAAGATCAAGAATTTCAAGGGAAATAATGAAAAAAAAATGGGAAGGAAGGGGGCCTAGCAGTACCAAATATTAAACTATACTATAAAGCAGCAGTCATCAAAACAATATGTTACTGGCTAAGAGACAGAGAGGAGGATCAGTGGAATAGACTTGGGGTAAATGACATCAGCAAGACAGTGTATGATAAACCCAAAGAGCCCAACTTTTGGGACATGAATCCACTATTTGACAAAAACTGCTGGGAAATTTGGAAAACAATATGGGAGAGATTAGGTTTAGATCAACATCTCACACCCTACACCAAGATAAATTCAGAATGTGTGAACGACTTGAATATAAAGAGGGAAACTATAAATAAGTTAAGTGAACACAGAATAGTATACTTGTCAGATCTCTGGGAAAGGAAAGACTTTAAAACCAAGGAAGAGTTAGAGAAAATTACAAAATGTAAATTAAATGGTTTTGATTATATTAAACTAAAAAGCTTTTGTACAAACAAAAACAATGTAGTCAAAATCAGAAGGGAAACAACAAATTGGGAAAAAATCTTTATAAGAAAAACTGTGACAGAGGTCTAATTACTCAAATATACAAGGAGTTAAAGCAATTGTATAAAAAATCAAGCCATTCCCCAATTGATAAATGGGCAAGAGATGTGAATAGGCAATTTTCAGGTAAAGAAATCAAAAGTATCAATAAGCACATGAGAAAGTGTTCCAAATCTCTAATAATTAGAGAAATGCAAATCAAAACAACTCTGAGGTATCACCTCACACCTAGCAGATTGGCTAAAATGAAAGAAGGGGAGAGGAATGAATGTTGGAGGGGATGTGGCAAAATTGGATGAATGTTGGAGGGGATGTGGCAAAATTGGGACATTAATGCATTGCTGGTGGAGTTGTGAACTGATCCAGCCATTCTGGCTGGCAATTTGGAATCATGCTCAAAGGGCTATAAAAGAATGCCTGCCCTTTGATCCAGCCATAACATTGTTGGGTTTGTATCCCAAAGAGATCATAGATAAACAGACTTGTATGAAAATATTTATAGCTGAGCTTTTTGTGGTGGCAAAAAACTGGAAAACGAGGGTATGTCCTTCAATTGGGGAATGGCTGAACAAACTGTGGTATATGCTGGTGAAGGAATAGTATTGTGCTCAAAGGAATAATAAACTGGAGGAGTTCCAGGCGAACTGGAGAGACCTCCAGGAACTGATGCAGAGCAAAAGGAGCAGAGCCAGAAGAACATCGTACACAGAGACTGATACACTATGGTAAATTGAATGTAATGGACCTCTGTACCAGCAGCAATACAATGACCCAGGACAATTCTGAGGCATCTATGGTAAAGAACGCTCCCCACATTCAGAGGAAGGACTGCAGGAGAGGAAACATATAAGAAAAATAACTGCTTGAATGCATGGGTTGGGGTGGACATGATTGGGGATGTGGACTCGAAACTACCACACCAATGCAACTACCAACAATTTGGAAATAGGTCTTGATCAAGGACACATGACAAAACTAGTGGAAATGTGCATGGGCCATGGGTAGGGGGAGTGCGGGGGGGTGAAGGGAAAGTAGGAGAATGAATCATGTAACCATGTTAAAAATGAATATTAATAAATGTTTAAAAAAATGCTAAAAGGCATGCCTTTTACACTTAAGCAACATTTTGGCCCAGAAAATCATGTCAGTGATTAGCCATAATGGTTATACCTAAATTAGCATGAAAGGATTTATTCAGATCAAATATCTTCTTAATCCACTATAGCTGTATTCATAGCCCATGGAATCAACAAGGCAACTTTGAAAATGATCATTTTTATGCATTTTTGAAAATTACATAGACAAGTTCATATGAAGTCATAAAATATAGATACATAACTTCATCCCTGTAAGCTCTAAAAATTTGTCAATATTGGCCTTCCTTTCCTTCTTTTTTTCCTTCCTTCCTTCATCACTAGTACACATAGGCAAAGTGATAGAGTAGAAAGAATATTATATTAGGTTTCAGGAGACCTGGGTATTAAACCTACCCTTGTCCTAAATAGCCTTCCTTGTAGAGTACAGTGACACTTGCTCATCTATTTTTTCCTATTCCTTAGCTTAAACACCAGTGAATTTACAAAAAGAATAAACATGGTCCAATTGTCACCATTTTGAGAAAAGTAAAGCAGTTATCATATCTTTCATTGGGAAAGAAGTTGTGTAAATAGAATTATCTTGATAGACCAGCCCACAGTGAAAGGAAGTAGAAACCAGAGAGACAGGAAGTGGCTTGGGAAAAGGGCTATAATGGCCCTTGCTGAAGAGACTACTGCAATACCTGGTTGGAGATCAGGACCTGAGGGAACCTTTGTTGGAGCTGAGCTAGATTCCCCCAGATGGGCAATTATAGGGTATTTAGCTAGGCAATATTTTCTACCTCCTTCCTACATTTCACTCTCTTTACTATTTCTACTGTGCTATAATAAAGCTACTAAAGCTATTAACAGCTTTGTGACTTAAGAGTTAATTTTTATAAATGGTGACCACAACAACATTTATAACTCTTTTTTTTTTAAACTCTTACCTTCTGTCTCAGAGTCAATACTGCAGAAGAGTGGTAAAGGCTGGGCAATGGGGGTTAAGTGACTTGCCCAGGGTCACACAGCTGGGAAGTGTCTGAGACCATATTTGAACCTAGGACCTCCCATCTCTAGGTCTGGCTTTCAATCTACTGAGCCAACCACCTGACTCCCTTTATAACTCTTAATTTGACCAAAACCCATTTAAAAGCTTACAAAGTGAAGTTATTCTTGAGTAAACAAGCTTAAGGGACCCTCAATGAGGAGGAAATCTGAACATAGTAGAAAAA
>NW_025393732.1:0-7349 GCF_016433145.1 Gracilinanus agilis
TAGTCCAGACTATCTGACCAGGTGCAGATCTGTAAATCAAGGCAGAATGCAATTAGTAAACATCTCCATGAAATTTATTTCTGCTCCCAGAAGTAAACCCCTACTAATTGGTGGTTGGAATTTGGCCCTTGTCCTTGCACCTATATCTCTACTTTTTAGACTTTAATGGATTGTGTATGATTTGTAACCCCATTCACAGCTGTTATTCTTTCTTTGTGTTCTTTGTTTGAAACCAGTATAAAATAAAGTCCAAATCCCATTGCGTTAGAGCAACATGGGCTAACCACTAGTCTGGTTGTTCTCATTTTTCTTCCTCCTGCCTTAACAATCCTAAGCCACCAACGCCACTCAGGACCAAAAACCATATAGGGGGCTAGCTCCCTATATGATGGTGCCTAACGTGAGGGCTTTCTGAGCAGTGCAAATACCTTTTCCCCTCCTCCCCCAAGCCAAAGTGCTTCCCAAATTCAGGTGGCTAGGAGACTCATTCGCCCAGTTTAGCTGCTGGTTCACAGAGAGGAGAACGTGAGGGATTAGAGGTGAGTAACTTTTATCTTTTATCTTTACAACTTAAGACAAACAGAACACCATGGGGCACAGTGAATCAAAGGAAAGAACTCTTTTTATTGCTATAACTAATTATACCCTCAGCAAATGGGGAGCAAAAATTAGTAAAGAACAGCTCACTAAATTTCTTGATCTTATTAAAAATTGTAGCCCATGGATTCCCTTAGAATTCTGGCAAAAAGTTGGCAATGATTTGAAAACTTATTGTATTGAGCATGGACTAGAACAAGTGCCAGTAAAATTTCGTCTGCTGAAAAAACAACTTTGTCATCTGGTCAGAATGCAGAGAATGAAATCTTTAAGGTTTCAATGTTAGAATCAGAAGAGGAGGAAAAGGCTCCTTGTAAATCAAAACAGAGCTTTAAAATTCGAATGAAAAAGTCACTAGCAGAGGACCTTCCCCCACCTAAAAACCTCTCTTCCAAAGACAGAGATAACAGCAGAGGAGCCTCTGCCACTTGGAGCTCCAATTCCACAGCCCCAGTCCCAGAATATAGGGTTTAAAGGAGCAATAAAAAATGCTCGGAAGGACGGAGACATGTCATTCTGTTTCCCAGTTATTTTTAGAGCAGATGAATTGGATGGCGATGAAGAAGTAGCTCCTACATGGGAGCCTCTTCCCTACAAAGTGTTAAAAGAAATTAAGACAGCTTGTGCTTCATATGGCCCTGCTTCTCCACACACTTTAACTTTGGTGAAAACTTTAGAAGGGCTTTGGGTCACCCCCTTTGATTGGAATCATATAGCAAAATATTCCCTTTCTGCAGGGGACTACCTCTTTTGGAAATCAGAATTTGATGAATTGGCAAAATGGAAGGCAGCCATTAATAAGAAACAGGGCATCAGAGTTACTAAAGAAATGTTACTTGGAATAGATGAATGGGGATTACATGCTGATCAGATTAATTTACCTAGAGAACCTCTAATTCAGTGTACAAAGTGTGCCTTGGAGGCATGGAAAAGGGTCCCAGCAACTAAGAAACTGTCCATGGGTTTGGCTGAGATTAGACAAGGCCCAGAGGAAATATATACAGAATTTATAAAAAGATTAAATCAGGAAGTAAAAAAATATACAAATGATGAATACTCAACTCAGATAATGGTCAGAAAGTTTGCCTATGACAACGCCAATAATGTGTGTCAGAGCATGCTTCAAAATGTTAAAGAATCTGGGACTATTAATGACTATTTGAAAGCTTGTGAGGACTTTACTCCAGCATATATGCAGGGTATAGCCATTGCGGCGGCCCTGAAAGGAAAAACATATTCTGAAATGATTAAGGGCTCAAAGGCTGTAAAAGGCTCTTGTTCCAATGCCCCTAACTCTTTGTGTCCCAGATGTGAGAAAGATTACCACTGGAGGAAAAGTTGTAATTCCAAATTCCAACTAAATGGTTACAGATTACCTGATAAGAGATTTCAGGGAAGATGGAAAGGAGGCTAACCAGCAATGATTAAATTTAATCCAAGAATTCATCCTAGTTTGGCCAGTTCCTTGCTAGAGTTAATCAATTTTCTGAATAATAAACTTTCTTTTTTCTCCAGATTTCTTTAGCCACGTAAGATGTGATTTATTGATCTTTGATAGGATGTCATATATTTGTTAGAGTATGCGTGAAATGCCTGGGAAATATGTCTTTGAACAGTCTGTGTGTCTATATGTTGTGTTTATGTGTCTATGATCTGTTTGTAATGGTTTTGTTTGTCTGTGATCACAATGGAATTTTGGAGAAAATAAATCTCTCTCTTTCTCATTCATTCCGGAGGAATGGGAAAGACAGACAGAGGAGTTTGAAAAATTCAGAAAAATAACATCTCCAATGGATTTCTGAGTGTTTTAAACTCTAAAAGAATTTAATTGATTAAAAGAAATCATATTCTCTGCTCTCATTAAGGCGAGAATCAACAAGATAATTTGTCTACATTTCTTCTTCCATTTCTTACTGGCCATAAGAAAGGGAACAAAGAAATAGTAAGACAATAACAGGGGACAGATTTGATCCCACCACCAAATTCTATCAACAGGTTAAATACTGAGATATATTTTTAATCAAATTTAACAAGGATTCTAAATTCAATCTAAAAAAATTTTATTCAGGCAGAAAAGACAGTGATTCTGAACTGTGTACTGAGGTTCAGAAGTGCAATTTAAAACTTTCTTAGCTAATCAGAATCATCAATGCATCTAAATGCTTAACTGAGAGTGGTAAAAAACCTTTTGGACTGCCACAAGTTTAATCTACCATTAATCACACTGAAGTTAGTGAAAAACTTAACATAAATTATTAGAACAATACCATTGAGTTATATTTTGTAATTAGACCCCTTTAAACAGAGAATGGTTCATGAGAAAAATTTAAGCCAAAATTGAATCATCCATGCTGCCTCAGTTCAGCAAAAGATAATTTTGGCAAGTCACAAAACATAGCTCCTTTTTCTCAAAACTCACAGCCCTTTCTCTAATTCTTTAGGATGCATGTTTGCTAAGAATTTGAATAGATACTGATGGTATAGTATAAATCTATTGACTAACAGTTAGAAAATGGAATTTCAGTTAATTTTAAATATGCACAAACTTTATATTGAAGAAGTTATCTATTAAGACTTGCAGTATATAAAATACAGTTTAAAATAATCAAATTTGCCAAAAATGCTTATCAAACTGAATTTGAGGATTGCAAAATAGAAGGGTAAAGCTTATAAGGATACTAGTTCATGATTTTAAAGAAATATTTAATCAGGTATATAGATTTGTCCTAAGGTATAGAGAGGCCAGACTATAGTTTTTATTCTTCTTTAAGCAGAGGTCTGAAAGAATAATTAGTATATATTTATAGGAAACATTGTTAAGAAGTTTTAATCAGGGATAATTTGGACGTAGTGAAGTTTAAATTAATATTCATTTGGAAGTGATAAATCATCAATGTTTTAAAATAATCGTGCAAATTTTATAAATGCAGTAACTAAAGAGTTAAAGAGCACAGCAGCTTTCCAATGGCTGCAGCCTTGGACATGTTTTAAAAGTAATTTAACCCCTTCTACACATAGGAGGGAGAGGCTTTGACTATAAATATTTGCAGCAACAGTTTTTACTAACTCAAACTCAGTAAAGGGAAACAATTAATAAGAAGCTAATGTTAATTTTTTAACTTACAGAAATTTGGTTCAACTTCAGTAGTTATCTCTGTTTCAATTAATATCAGAAAATGCAAAAAAATTATTATTGTGATAACGTTAATCTAAGCTTTAAGGTACTAGATCCTAGCCAAATTATGTCACCTATGTTCACTATTTCACTAGTCCTTAAAGATTAATTGAATAAATTGGGATTTGAATCAAGATTATAATGTAATAGTCAAAGCTATTAGGAAAAAGACAATTCAAATATTATTAATCTGTTATTATAAAATGTTGTTGAAAATTAAAATGCATTATAACACAAGAAATTAATTTGTATTCTCATAATATTTGTGATATATAGTAATGCATTCAAATCCAGTATATAAAATCATAATAAAATGCATAACCCTCATAATAATTTGATATCATTGTTAATATGTACTTGATTATGATGGCATTAATATTATTATAATGTCTTTTACTTTGTAGTGATATTGATGCAATTAAAACTAATTAACAAACTTGTCAATATTATAACCATGTAATTGAAGAATGCATTTAACTAGAAATATTAATCATCTCAGTAATCCTAAGGAACCTGAAATAAAACTAAATTTATTTTTTCAAATGTAAGAATATTCCAAGGTATCTGGTTTCAAATCTTGAAGTTTTTAAATCAATAACCTTTGAGGAGTAATTTTATATCAAGATCAAAACATGTAAATTTTACAAGTACAATAATTTAAATAGTCAAAAAAAAAAACCTGCTAATGAGGAAAGGAATTTTCCTTGCTTCTAAAAAACTTAGAACTTCTAACAAACTTATTAACCCCTTCCTTAAAGTAAATTTAGAACCTAAAGGGGTAATTAGCAGCCTTATTGAATTATGATGTGATGTAGACAATAATGTTGCAAGCAAAGCTGTTACAAATATTGGGTTTTAAGGAAATTGTTATTGAATGTTATCAAAACATGTACCTTATTTAGTGAAAACTGAAATCATGTTCAAACCTAAACTCTGTGTAAAAGCTATTTGTTAAAAATTGATCATGCCTATTTGCAATAATATATGATTTGTATTGTGAACTAAAGTTTAAAGTAAACTATCACAATAAGTTAAGGGACTAATCAGCCCCTGCTTTAACCCTCTCTAATCAAGAGAACAGTAATGAAAACTTAATTCCAAGCAAAGTTATTCACTCTTTTTCTATATTACTGGAAAGAATTACTAGATAATTTCTTCATTGAGAAATTGTTGAAAAAGAAAATTTGTTTATCATATTTTGTAACATTATACTTTTTCATTGGGTTTGTAAATCTTGGAAACCTTACAAATGCTATTGTAATAATTACTGTTTAAGGTAAAAGCCATTGGATTTGCAATTGATATTACTAATTTATGGATTATTGAATTGGATTCACCATTCAAAAGAAAGATATCACTGATAAATAATCTCTGACTCTTACCTCAAGTCAAACAATGTTATACTCCCTTCCCTCCTTTTTTCTTATTCAAAGCAAAGTGATATAAAAATTGAAGCCCCAGAAATTTGAATATGTAAAGCAAGGCTATATGTTCCACTGTTTACTTAAAAAACTGTACCTATCCCAAGAATTGTTTCAGTGAAAGTTAGTTTGAACCTCTTGTAAATTAATTTATTTGTATAATTTTCTGACCATCAATTTGAATAACTAATTACAAATACAAAGAAACAAATAATACCCCAGAATTATAATATGGGGATCAAGGTTTTATTCATACAGGAAATGGATCTGAGTTTTGGGTAAAAGGCATTTCACTAAATCTAAAATATATATATAATTTTGAATTTTAAAATTTTTTTACTTAAAAACATTGTATTTTTCCCTGAATTTTTAATTTTCTTATTGCTTTTCCTTTTAATTTTTTATAGAATAATTGACTTTTCCCCTTTTTCTTATTTTTTATACTTAAAGTACATAAAATCAATGTTAATCCTTTTTATTTCAAAGTAATATAATTTTAATATTAAAACATACCCACAAAGCCTTAAGTCTATGGAAACCTGCCATGAATTGGTAAATATCATGGGACTACAATTAATGATTCTGTCTGATTACAGGAGAAGAGAACAAAAGAGCCACAGGGTCAAGGAGACTACCCAGTCCAATGGGATTGGTAAGAAACTGCACAGGGCCTAGCACTACAAGGTCAAAAAAAGACTGTACCAATCCAAGAAGGATTGACAAAACTTTCTCATGCCAATACCAAAGGACTTAAACTTAGTGATTGGGGTTCGGGGTTGCAGTTTTTCTGACATATGTTAGAGGCTGGACTTCCTTGAACTTCACCCTGGTTAAGTACCAAAGGTTGGCCATTATCTTGGCTCAAGTGCAGGCAAATCAGACCAGGGAAAGACACTTCCCTTTCTCACAAAAAATTTGGTCCTTTTCTTTCTCTTATAAGTGTGGTAAGTTTCTATAGACCTGGCTTCTAAATGGGTACTTGCACCATTGCTTAAATCACTTTACTTGGGCCTTTATACAAGGACCTGCTATGAGTTTAATTTCCCCTACATTTTTGCCCATAAGATTTTGATATTTTGCATTTCATTCACAAGATATTTTCTTCTCTCTTTTATTTGAATTTTTTAAATTTTTAAAAAATTTCTTTTACAAATTGATTTACACAACCCCCAAACTCAGTCACGTATCCTTAACTGATCTGGATGTTAGCCTTAACCCTCTTCAGGGGAGAATGTATGTTTTATAATCTATAATGTAAAGTTGAAATTCTTTTGAGAGTAATTTCAGGATAAGAAGTTTGCCACGTCCCCAGAATCCAGACGATGAACCTGTTTGGAAGAAGACACCATGAAGATGCCTGCAGAGATATACACTGCATTAAGAAGATCCCTTAATGAACTTTGGGGTGCAGTTAAATGAAATATGGGGAATTGAATGCATCTGTTTTGAATGTACACTCTTGTGCAAAAGGGGACTGCCCCCTAATTGGCTTTTTGTCAATGCCTCTGGCAATCATTTGATCATTGTTTTTGTCCTCTTTTCTTTTTATCCCCAAATTTGTGTAACTTAAAAGTTAGTTACGTATGCAAGAGCCTTCAGGGAGACGAACTTCCCTTGGATCTCATAAGAGAGATTCACACACCCCAACATGTGAATGCCCTATTTTATTCATTATGGTTCTGTTTTGCTTTTCATTTCTCATTAGATCACTCAGATCTTCAATAAGGCAAATTCAAATTAAACTAAAATCTTTTCAATTTAAAACAAAAGGAAAAGATATTGAGAGCAATAGAGAGACACATGGTCGATTACCATAATCTACAAATCTGAACAGAACCTCTTGTAGTTTGTAAACTCTCTATAACTGATAGCTGTGACCATTCGCTATAACTCCACTCAAAAAAAAAAAAAAGAAAAGAAAAGGAGGAAATATGTGGGAAGCCAATAAGAGAATAGATAAAAATCTGAGACCCCTCTTTTGACACCTCTTATGATCCATGCCTTTTCTTATTGGAAAAACATTATAGAGTTATTGGAAAGCTTTGAGTCCATAACCAGACGAGAAGCTACTGAGTTAACAATTTCTCTCCTTGATAATTAAGAAGCCCAAACCCTAAAAAATATATTACTTAGATAAGGACTGGAGCCAGACAATT
>NW_025393733.1:0-1805 GCF_016433145.1 Gracilinanus agilis
ATCTAACCCTTCTGAGAAAGTCAGAAGGGATAAACCAAGGGGAACAGGGGAGTGGGTAGGTCAAAAAAAGTGAGGGGAGAAGAAGGTGGAGGGAATTCATAAGGCCTTTAAAAACAAAAAGAGGGGAAAAATAAGGGAGGGGGTAGAAAGGGAAGTTAATCAAGGAAGGGGATAAGGGATAGCAGCTTAATAGCAAACCACTGGTTTAAAAGGAAATAGTATAAGAAAAAGGGGGTAGGAATAGGGGAGGATATGAAAATGTCAGCAAATGCACAACTGATGATTATAACTCTGAATGTGAATGGGATGAACTCACTCATAAAACAGAAGCAAATAGCAGAGTGGATTAGAAACCAAAATCCTACCATATGTTGTCTACAAGAAACACATATGAGGCAGGTGGACATACACAAGTTTAAGGTTAAGGGCTTGAGCAAAATCTTTTGGGCGTCAAATGAGAAAAAGAAGGCAGAAGTGGCTATTATGATTTCTGACAAAGCCAAAGTAAAAATAGATATGATTAAAAAAGACAGGGAAGGTCATTACATCCTGATTAAAGGCAGTATAAACAATGAGGAAATAACACTGCTCAATATGTATGCACCAAGTGGCATAGCACCCAAATTCATAAGGGAGAAACTGGCAGAGCTGAAGAAGGAAATAGATAGTTAAACCATACTAGTGGGAGATCTAAATATTCCTCTTTCAGATCTAGATAAATCAAACTGAAAAATAAATAAGAAAGAGGTAAGAGAGGTGAATGAAGTCCTAAAAAAATTAGATTTAATTGATATGTGGAGAAAAATAAATAGGGAGAAAAAGGAATACATCTTCTTTTCAGCTGCACATGGCACATTCACAAAGATTGACCATGTTATAGGGCATAGAATCATGGCAAACAAATGCAAAAGAGCAGAAATAATAAATGTAACCTTCTCGGATCATAATGCAATAAAAAAAATAATTAGTAAGGGCACCTGTATAGGCAAATCAAAATCAATTGGAAATTAAACAATATGATTCTTCAAAACCAATTTGTCAAAGAAGGAATCATAGAAACAATCAACAATTTCATTGAAGAAAATGACAATGATGAGACATCCTACCAAACTCTGTGGGATGCGGCCAAGGCAGTACTCAGGGGGAAATTTATATCCTTGTGTGCATATATTAAAAATTAAGGAGGGCAGAGATCAATGAATTGGGCATGCAACTCAAAAAATTAGAAAGTGAGCAAATTAAAAATCCCCAGATGAAAACTAAATTAGAAATACTAAAAATCAAGGGAGAAATTAATAAAATCGAAAGTAAAAGAACTATTGAATTAATAAATAAGACTAGAAGCTGGTACTTTGAAAAAACAGGTAAAATAGACAAAGTACTGGTCAATCTAATAAAAAAAAGGAAAGAAGAAAACCAAATTGACAGTATCAAAGATGAAAAGGGAGACCTCACCGCTAATGAAGGGGAAATTAAGGCAATCATTAAAAACTATTTTGCCCAATTATATGGCAATAAATATAACAATTTAGGAGATATGGATGAATATTTACAAAAATGTAAACTGCCTAGATTAACAGCAGAAGAAATAGAATACCTAAATAATCCCATATCAGAAAAAGACATTGAACAAGCCATCAAAGAACTCCCTAAGAAAAAATCGCCAGGGCCTGATGGATTCACAAGTGAATTCTATCAGACATTCAAAGAGCAACTAATCCCAATACTATACAAATTATTTGATATGATAAGCAAAGAAGGAGTCCTACCAAATTCCTTTCATGACACAAATATGGTACTGATTC
>NW_025393733.1:1893-2387 GCF_016433145.1 Gracilinanus agilis
TATATGGCAATAAATATAACAATTTAGGAGATATGGACGAATATTTACAAAAATATAAACTGCCTAGACTAACAGCAGAAGAAATAGAATACCTAAATAATCCCATATCAGAAAAAGAAATTGAACAAGCCATCAAAGAACTCCCTAAGAAAAAATCGCCAGGGCCTGATGGATTCACAAGTGAATTCTATCAGACATTTAAAGAGCAACTAATCCCAATACTATACAAATTATTTGATATGATAAGCAAAGAAGGAGTCCTACCAAATTCCTTTTATGACACAAATATGGTACTGATTCCAAAGCCAGGGAGACCAAAAACAGAGAAAGAAAACTACAGACCAATCTCCCTAATGAACATAGATGCAAAAATCTTAAATAGAATACTAGCAAAGAGACTCCAGCAAGTAATTAAGAAGATCATCCACCATGATCAGGTGGGATTTATACCAGGAATGCAAGGTTGGTTCAACATTAGGAAAACCATCCACATA
>NW_025393733.1:2776-6480 GCF_016433145.1 Gracilinanus agilis
AAGATCATCCACCATGATCAGGTGGGATTTATACCAGGAATGCAAGGTTGGTTCAACATTAGGAAAATCATCCACATAATTGACCATATCAACAGTCTTACAAATAAAAATCACATGATTATCTCAATAGATGCTGAAAAAGCCTTTGACAAAATACAGCATCCATTCCTATTGAAAACACTGAAAAGTATAGGAATAGAAGGACCTTTCCTAAAAATAATAAACAGTATATACCTAAAACCATCAACAAACATCATATGCAATGGGGATAAATTAGAAGCCTTCCCAATAAGATCAGGAGTAAAACAAGGATGCCCATTATCCCCTCTATTATTCAACATAGTACTAGATACACTAGCAGTTGCAATTAGAGAAGAAAAAGAAATTGAAGGTATCAAAATAGGCAAGGAGGAGACTAAGCTATCACTCTTTGCAGATGATATGATGGTATACTTAAAAATCCTAGAGAATCAACTAAGAAGCTTGTAGAAATAATCAACAACTTTAGCAAAGTTGCAGGATACAAAATAAATGCACATAAATCATCAGCATTTCTATACATTTCCAACACACTAGAGCAGCAAGAAGTAGAAAGAGAAACACCATTTAAAATCACCCTAGACAATATAAAATACTTAGGAATCTATCTACCAAAACAAACACAGCAATTATATGAAAACAACTACAAAACACTTTCCAAACAAATAAAACTGGATCTAAACAATTGGAAAGCCATTGATTGCTCATGGGTAGGACGAGCTAACATAATAAAAATGACAATTCTATCCAAATTAATTTACCTATTTAGCGCCATACCTATCCAACTACCAAAAAACTTCTTTACTGAATTAGAAAAAACTATAACAAATTTCATTTGGAATAACAAAAGATCAAGAATTTCAAGGGAAATAATGAAAAAAAAATGGGAAGGAAGGGGGCCTAGCAGTACCAAATATTAAACTATACTATAAAGCAGCAGTCATCAAAACAATATGTTACTGGCTAAGAGACAGAGAGGAGGATCAGTGGAATAGACTTGGGGTAAATGACATCAGCAAGACAGTGTATGATAAACCCAAAGAGCCCAACTTTTGGGACATGAATCCACTATTTGACAAAAACTGCTGGGAAATTTGGAAAACAATATGGGAGAGATTAGGTTTAGATCAACATCTCACACCCTACACCAAGATAAATTCAGAATGTGTGAACGACTTGAATATAAAGAGGGAAACTATAAATAAGTTAAGTGAACACAGAATAGTATACTTGTCAGATCTCTGGGAAAGGAAAGACTTTAAAACCAAGGAAGAGTTAGAGAAAATTACAAAATGTAAATTAAATGGTTTTGATTATATTAAACTAAAAAGCTTTTGTACAAACAAAAACAATGTAGTCAAAATCAGAAGGGAAACAACAAATTGGGAAAAAATCTTTATAAGAAAAACTGTGACAGAGGTCTAATTACTCAAATATACAAGGAGTTAAAGCAATTGTATAAAAAATCAAGCCATTCCCCAATTGATAAATGGGCAAGAGATGTGAATAGGCAATTTTCAGGTAAAGAAATCAAAAGTATCAATAAGCACATGAGAAAGTGTTCCAAATCTCTAATAATTAGAGAAATGCAAATCAAAACAACTCTGAGGTATCACCTCACACCTAGCAGATTGGCTAAAATGAAAGAAGGGGAGAGTAATGAATGTTGGAGGGGATGTGGCAAAATTGGGACATTAATGCATTGCTGGTGGAGTTGTGAACTGATCCAGCCATTCTGGCTGGCAATTTGGAATCATGCTCAAAGGGCTATAAAAGAATGCCTGCCCTTTGATCCAGCCATAACATTGTTGGGTTTGTATCCCAAAGAGATCATAGATAAACAGACTTGTATGAAAATATTTATAGCTGAGCTTTTTGTGGTGGCAAAAAACTGGAAAACGAGGGTATGTCCTTCAATTGGGGAATGGCTGAACAAACTGTGGTATATGCTGGTGAAGGAATAGTATTGTGCTCAAAGGAATAATAAACTGGAGGAGTTCCAGGCGAACTGGAGAGACCTCCAGGAACTGATGCAGAGCAAAAGGAGCAGAGCCAGAAGAACATCGTACACAGAGACTGATACACTATGGTAAATTGAATGTAATGGACCTCTGTACCAGCAGCAATACAATGACCCAGGACAATTCTGAGGCATCTATGGTAAAGAACGCTCCCCACATTCAGAGGAAGGACTGCAGGAGAGGAAACATATAAGAAAAATAACTGCTTGAATGCATGGGTTGGGGTGGACATGATTGGGGATGTGGACTCGAAACTACCACACCAATGCAACTACCAACAATTTGGAAATAGGTCTTGATCAAGGACACATGACAAAACTAGTGGAAATGTGCATGGGCCATGGGTAGGGGGAGTGCGGGGGGGTGAAGGGAAAGTAGGAGAATGAATCATGTAACCATGTTAAAAATGAATATTAATAAATGTTTAAAAAAATGCTAAAAGGCATGCCTTTTACACTTAAGCAACATTTTGGCCCAGAAAATCATGTCAGTGATTAGCCATAATGGTTATACCTAAATTAGCATGAAAGGATTTATTCAGATCAAATATCTTCTTAATCCACTATAGCTGTATTCATAGCCCATGGAATCAACAAGGCAACTTTGAAAATGATCATTTTTATGCATTTTTGAAAATTACATAGACAAGTTCATATGAAGTCATAAAATATAGATACATAACTTCATCCCTGTAAGCTCTAAAAATTTGTCAATATTGGCCTTCCTTTCCTTCTTTTTTTCCTTCCTTCCTTCATCACTAGTACACATAGGCAAAGTGATAGAGTAGAAAGAATATTATATTAGGTTTCAGGAGACCTGGGTATTAAACCTACCCTTGTCCTAAATAGCCTTCCTTGTAGAGTACAGTGACACTTGCTCATCTATTTTTTCCTATTCCTTAGCTTAAACACCAGTGAATTTACAAAAAGAATAAACATGGTCCAATTGTCACCATTTTGAGAAAAGTAAAGCAGTTATCATATCTTTCATTGGGAAAGAAGTTGTGTAAATAGAATTATCTTGATAGACCAGCCCACAGTGAAAGGAAGTAGAAACCAGAGAGACAGGAAGTGGCTTGGGAAAAGGGCTATAATGGCCCTTGCTGAAGAGACTACTGCAATACCTGGTTGGAGATCAGGACCTGAGGGAACCTTTGTTGGAGCTGAGCTAGATTCCCCCAGATGGGCAATTATAGGGTATTTAGCTAGGCAATATTTTCTACCTCCTTCCTACATTTCACTCTCTTTACTATTTCTACTGTGCTATAATAAAGCTACTAAAGCTATTAACAGCTTTGTGACTTAAGAGTTAATTTTTATAAATGGTGACCACAACAACATTTATAACTCTTTTTTTTTTAAACTCTTACCTTCTGTCTCAGAGTCAATACTGCAGAAGAGTGGTAAAGGCTGGGCAATGGGGGTTAAGTGACTTGCCCAGGGTCACACAGCTGGGAAGTGTCTGAGACCATATTTGAACCTAGGACCTCCCATCTCTAGGTCTGGCTTTCAATCTACTGAGCCAACCACCTGACTCCCTTTATAACTCTTAATTTGACCAAAACCCATTTAAAAGCTTACAAAGTGAAGTTATTCTTGCTTAAGGGACCCTCAATGAGGAGGAAATCTGAACATAGTAGAAAAA
>NW_025393734.1:0-6030 GCF_016433145.1 Gracilinanus agilis
ACGACTTAACCAAGTCACCCTAACATCATCTCGACCAGGAGTATTTTATGGCCAATGTTCAGAAATCTGTGGATCTAACCACAGCTTTATGCCTATTGTCCTAGAAATAACTTCACTCAAATACTTCGAAAAGTGATCATCTATAATGCAATCGTTTTTGAGCCCTTTTCCCATGCTTTCAAGCATGTATGAGACATAGCATCTCCTCAAAAAACATGCCACAATTAGACACTTCTACTTGATTTGCCACTATTTTACTTACAACCATCGCATTATTTTGTATCTATCAACTCAAAATAATTAATCAAACACTAACACAAGTACCATCCCCAACAGAACAGACAAAACCTCATGAAACACCTATGCCTTGAGAAAACAAATGAACAAAAATTTATTTGCCCCATTCATCACACCCACAATTATAGGTATTACAACCCTACCAATTATTATTCTGTTCCCATGTATTATTTTGTCTTCCCCCAAACGATGACTCCCCAACCATATTCAAACTCTACAAATCTGATTGATTCGTCTCATCACTAAACAAATAATGACAATACATAACAAACAAGGTCGAACCTGATCCCTCATATTAATCTCCCTAATCCTGTTCATTGCTTCCACTAATCTCCTAGGACTTCTACCTTACTCATTCACCCCAACTACACAACTGTCAATAAATATTGGTATAGCTATCCCACTATGAGCTGGTACAGTAATTATAGGCTTTCGAAATAAACCTAAAATATCATTAGCTCATTTCTTACCCCAAGGCACCCCAACCCCTCTAATCCCAATACTAATCATTATCGAAACAATTAGCCTGTTTATCCAACCTCTTGCCTTAGCAGTTCGACTGACAGCCAACATTACTGCAGGACACTTACTAATTCACTTAATTGGTTCAGCCACATTGGCCCTTTCATCCATTAGCATAGCTGTATCAACCATTACATTTTCAATTCTATTCCTCTTAACAATTCTAGAACTAGTCGTAGCAATGATTCAAGCTTACGTCTTTACCCTTCTAGTTAGCCTTTACCTACACGATAACTCATAATGACACACCAAACACATGTTTACCACATAGTTAACCCTAGCCCATGGCCACTTACAGGAGCACTATCAGCGCTCCTACTGACATCCGGCACAATTATATGATTCCATTTTAATTCTACACTTCTCCTCACAATTGGCTTAATCTCAATACTTCTAACAATATATCAATGATGACAGGATGTAGTTCGAGAAGGCACATTTCAAGGACACCACACCCCTGTAGTACCAAAAGTGTTACGATATGGTATAATCCTGTTTATCATCTCAGAAGTCTTCTTCTTCATTGGATTTTTCTGAGCCTTTTACCACTCAAGTCTAGCCCCTACTCCAGAACTAGGAGGTTGCTGACTTCCTACGGGCATCAACCCTCTTAACCCTCTCAAAGTTCCACTTCTAAATACATCAATCCTCCTAGCATCAGGAGTCTCAATTACATGAGCCCATCACAGCCTAATAGAAGGAAACCGAAAACAAATAATTCAAGCACTACTAATTACCATCCTTCTAGGGCTGTACTTCACAATTCTTCAAGCTATAGAATACTACAAAACACCCTTCACAATCTCCGATGGGGTTTATGGCTCAACTTTTTTCATAGCTACAGGATTTCACGGCCTCCACGTAATTATTGGCTCTACATTCCTTATTGTCTGCCTTCTCCGTCAACTTTTCTTCCACTTCACCTCAACACATCATTTCGGCTTCGAAGCAGCCGCCTGATACTGACACTTCGTAGATGTAGTATGACTATTCCTATACGTATCCATCTACTGATGAGGCTCATATTTTTCTAGTATAATTAGTACTACTGATTTCCAATCATTAAGTTCTGGGTAAAACCAGAGAAAAATAATTAACCTTATTATCACCCTTTTTGTTAACTCACTTCTCGCAACAATTGTAATCATGATCGCTTTCTGACTGCCTCAGCTATACTTGTACTTAGAAAAATCCAGCCCCTACGAATGCAGTTTTGACCCTTTAGGATCAGCACGACTTCCTTTCTCCATAAAATTCTTCCTAGTGGCTATCACATTCTTACTGTTCAACCTAGAAATTGCTCTCCTTCTCCCCCTACCATGAGCAATTCAACTCCCCACCCCTTACACCATACTAATTATAGTCTACTGCTTAATCTTACTACTCACGGCAGGCCTAGCCTATGAATTCAAAAGGGGTTAGAATGAACTGAATAGGTGTTTAATCTAATTAAGATAATTGATTTTGACTCAATATATCATGGTTTAAACCCATGAACACCTTATAGCATTAATTAATCTAAATATTATTATAGCCTTTATACTTGCCCTCACAGGAGTCCTTATTTACCGCTCTCACCTTATATCCACCCTGCTGTGTTTAGAAGGTATAATATTATCCTTATTTATCTTAACAGTCCTGCTCATTTCACAATCCCACATATTCTCTGCCTCAATGACACCATTAATTCTCCTAGTATTTTCCGCCTGCGAAGCAGGGGTAGGGCTAGCTCTATTAGTAACTATCTCCAATACTTACGGGAACGACCACGTACAAAACCTAAACCTCCTACAATGCTAAAAATTCTTATTCCAACCCTCATATTAATCCCACTAACCTGATACTCAAAAAAACCATGAATATGAGTTAACACTACAATATGTAGCCTATTAATTAGCATTACAAGCTTGCCCTTCATTTATCATAACACAGACCTATCATACAACTTCAATAACTCATTCTCAATAGACTCTTTATCAGGCCCCCTTCTAGTCTTAACATGCTGACTACTTCCTCTAATGATCATAGCAAGTCAAAACCACTTAAAAAAAAGAGCCTCTAGCACAAAAAAAAAAAAAAAAAAAAAAAAACTTTACCTGACTATACTCATTATTCTTCAACTTTCACTAGTTATAGCCTTCACCTCATCAGAACTAATCATATTTTACATCTTATTTGAAACCACCCTAATTCCAACCCTTATTATTATTACCCGTTGAGGTAACCAGAATGAAGGACTAAATGCAGGCCTTTATTTCTTATTCTACACCTTAATTGGATCACTCCCCTTCCTAGTGGCCCTTCTCAATTTAAACAACAACCTAGGCTCTCTTCACATCCTAATAAATTATATCACCATCAGCCCTCAAAACAATACAATATCCAGCTCTATACTATGGTATGCTTGCATGATTGCTTTTATAGTCAAAATACCCTTATATGGCCTGCACTTATGACTCCCTAAAGCCCATGTAGAAGCCCCTATCGCGGGATCAATAGTCCTAGCAGCTATTCTACTTAAATTGGGGGGCTACGGAATTATACGAATTACCGCATTCACCGAACCTATAACCCCTCACCTATTTTACCCTTTCATTATCTTATCAATATGGGGAATAATCATAACTAGCTCAATCTGCATGCGCCAAACAGACCTAAAATCACTAATTGCATACTCCTCCGTTAGTCATATAGGGGCAGCTGAGTGGCTCAGTGGATTGAGAGCCAGGCCTAGAGACTGGAGGTCCTAGGTTCAAGTCTGGCCTTGGACACTTCCAGCTGTGTGACCTTGGGCAAGTCACTTGACCCCCATTGCCCACCCTTACCATTCCTGGGCCAAGGACGGTCCCTAGCCCGGATGAAAAAAGGAGGAGGGTTGGGCGTGGGGCTAGCAACCCCACCCTGTAAAAACTACATCTGCTAAAGAAACTGCAACCTAAAGTAGGGGCAGCTGGGCTAGCTCAGTGGATTGAGAGCCAGGCCTAGAGACGAAAGGTCCTAGGTTCAAGTTTGGGCTCAGATACTTCCCAGCTGGGTGACCCTGAGCGACTGTGTGTCCCATTGCCTACTGGTTGTGGCCCTATGCTCCTAGAATGGAGTCCCAGGATAAAAAAAATTACTTTTAACAGGGTTTAATCCAAAGTATTAAGGGTTGAAGGTAATTGGAAATTTCTGGACATTTCTTAAAAGAATATAGAAGTTAAGGCCTCTGCAATAACACTCAGGGTGACAATTTCAGTTTACTCATGGATAGTTCATTATTGGTGTAACCTACATTAATTAGCCTATTCTCTTTTGAAATACATTAATTTCTTCAGTATTTTTGTGCCTACTTTACCAAGTTGTTGACTCTTTTACATGATTTTCCTCTTTCACTCACATTTCTTTCCCCAGATTTTCTTCTACTTCTCTTATTTGTTCTTTTAATCCATTTTGAATTCCTCCATTGATTCTTTTTGGATTTGAGCAAAATTATTCTTTTTCTTGGAGGGTTTGGATGTGACAATATTAATTTAATTGCTTCCCGAATTTGTGTTTTGTTGTACTCTGTCAGAAAAATAACTTTCTGGGTTTTTTTAACTTGCTCATTTTCCAGATTTTTTCTTTTTTTTTTTATTAAGAAAACTCTTAAAAGTTAGGATCTGGAACTGTGATGAAGGGAGTACTGTTCCAAGCTTCAGGTCCTTTTTATGAATGCCTTCAGAGCCAGCTACAGGCATCTATCTGCTTTTATTTCTTCCAAGGTGGAAAGAAGGAAGAAGGGAGGAATTTAATACTATCTCAGACTGAGTCATGGTCTTTAAGTAACCATAAGCACTCTTTTGTGCCTTGGAACTGTGACCACGGTCCCCTGCTCCCTTGAAGCTTCAAGCCCTGGTACAACACTATTCCTCCTCACCCTGAAAATATGGCCAAGAATGCTACCTTGATCTGCACATGGACAATGTAATAAGAGTCATGCACCCAGAGTTGGTAAAAACAACCCCAATAATCTCCTTCAGGGCAATTGTCTAATCTACCCTACCATCTGTGGCTAACAGCTTCTGAAGATTTTACTTCTTATTCTGCTGCCCACTATGATCTTTTAACACAGAGGAATGTACATTGGCATGCAACTTTGTGATCCAATTCAATACCAGTGCAATAAATCTTTTGTGCCAGCCTTCTAAGTTATTTGGGTTATGATACTCCAAAATTCATTCTGCGGTATTATATCATAGTTTCTTGGAGGATAAGTTAGTGGAAATTATGTGAATTGTGTTCTTTCTCTACCATCTTGGCTCCATCCCAATTACAAAAATCATGAACAAAATACCTGCAAGGAGATTACAGCAGTATATCACAAATCTCATACACTATAACCAGGTGGATTTTACATCAGGAAAGCTATGGACTCACTATCAGGAAAATGATCTGTATAATTGACACTATTTTTAACAGAACTATCAGAAAACATATAATTATTTCAATAGATGCAGAAAACCTCCTGATAAAATAAAATGCCCATTCCTATTAAAAATATCAGAAAGCATTGGAATAAATGCAATAACTCTCAAAATTCTAACGAAAACCATTAGAAAATAATAAATGTGCTGATGAAAACTAGAAACCTTCCCAATAAGATTAGGAATGAAACAAGAATGCCCATGATCTCAATTATTTTGTTATTTTATTTAATTAATACTATTTTCCATGGTTACACAATTTGCAATTTTCCCTCCCCTCAGCCCAGTCCCTTGCCTTACCCAATGCACAATTCCACAGGGTTTTACACGTGTCATTGATCAAAATATATTTCCATATTTTTGATATTTAAACTAGGGTGACATGATCACCATTATTATTAAATACTATAATAGAAATGCTACCTACAGCAATAAGAGGAGAAGAAATTGTATGAATTACAAAAGGCAATGGGAAAATAAAGTGATAATTCTTTCCATATGGTATGATGGAATACCTTGAGAATCCTAGAGAATCAACAACAAAAAATCCCCTAATTGAAACAATTAACAACTTTAGCAAAGTTTAAGTGTATAAATTAAAACCAGAGAAGTCATCAGCATTTCTATATATGACTAATAAAGCTCAAGATGAACAGAGGGATATCTCTTTTAAAATAACTATAAACAATGTAAAGTACTTAATATTCTACATGCCAAGACAAGCACAGGTCTTATGAAGTTCAACTTAGCCAAGCCTCTGCCTCTA
>NW_025393735.1:0-2222 GCF_016433145.1 Gracilinanus agilis
AAATACTCACTTCTTCTGGGGCACATTTCCTTAGTCAGGGCCTAGAGGGGGGCAGTGAGGCCCGCGTGGTGGGGACCATGCTCCCCCAGCCCGGGCAGCAGCTGGCCAGCTGTTTGGGAGCACCCCCCCCCCCGGGACATTGGGGGACAGCCGTTTCCCTAGGGATGCTCCGTTCTGAGGGCCCGCCTTAAAAGTAACCGGCCAGGTAACTCCGGAGGGGCAGCAGCCGCCTGGGAGGGCAGCAGCCAGCCACGCACGCACTTGGGGCCGCAGAGGGCAGGCTCCCTGCACAACTACGCTCCCTCCCGGCTGGCCTGTCTCTTGGGCCGTGGTTGGGCTTCTGGTGAGAGAGGGGGGACCCCATGGCATCATGTTAAGTCCTGGGTGGGAGGGAGGAGGGGAGGGAATTCTATAAGGATCCCAGGGCTGGGGGAGGTGGGTGGAGGTAAGGGAGTGATAAAGTTATTGGAGGATGGACCTTGGGCTTTGTGGGCTGCCATTCATGGGTTGTCATGAACAGGGAGTTGCCTAGCCACCAGAGGAGTCCACCACTGGACCCAGGAGCAGCCCCTCTTTGGGGTTTGCCCAAAAAGTGGAAAGCCTTTCCTGTCCCTTAGGAGATAAGAATTTATATAAGGAGGGCAGCTTTTCCACCAGCCATTCCTATCACCCTTCCTCTTTCCTCCATTCCCCCCACCACCACCCCTCCCCAGCCTCAGTATGAAATTGGGGCAAAGCCCTGGGCTGGGGGGAGCTTCAGAGAGAGACGGAGGAGAAATAGAGTCCTCACCATCAGGATGTCCCTATTCTAAGAAGGAAATAGCTCCTGGTCACGTGCAAAGGGGAAGAGCCTCTAGTTTGAACTCTGTGGCTCCTACCCTTAGGGAGCCCACCTGGTCTGAGGGAACATTGTCCCCGGTCTGGTAGGGAAAGGACAGCCCCCTGGTTTGATTGGTGTTAATGCTCTCTTGCAGAGCTCCTGAGCCCAGAAGGAGAGACTGTCCTTGCTTTGATGGTGATAAGAGAGGGCCTCACTGCATTTTGATAAGAGAACTTGACCCAGCTCTCAGGCAACCTCTGCTCTGAGGGAGATGTGGCCCCTGCCTTCAGGAAGGCCCTGCTTTAAGGTGGAAAAGAGACCTCAAATTGATAGAGAGGGTCCTTGTCTTTAGGGAGGAAGGTAGAGCTACAACCTTCAAGGTGTCTCCCCTCTGAGGAAATAGAGAGCTTGCAAGGCAGTTTCTGACCTGATGGGGGGAAGAGTCGTGGTCCCTGCCGCCTGATTATGCCCTTGCCCTGGAAGGAGAGGGGGCATCCCAGGTTGATGAGAAATAAACTCTGCCCTTGAAGACTCCCCTCCAACCTGAGGGAGTGAGACAGGGCTTTGTTCTTAGGAAGCCATTGGTCAGAATGAAAAGTTCGTCCCCTTGGAGAACCCTCAGTTTGAGGTGGGGAAGATAACTCCATTTTAAGGGAGGAGGCATAAGACCTGTCTGGGGAGAGACAGGCCCCCCGATTTGGAGAATTTACGTTTAGTATCTAAACAATTCTCTTAGTCACTTTTTCATAATGACTTCTAGGCCTGGGGTTGCCTCTTTCCTGTTTTTGTCATTCTTCCCCCTCTCACCCCAAGAACCAAGAACCACTATGGTCTTGTCTCAAGCCCTGTTCCTTTGGGGTCAATGGGTCAAGTGCCAAGACTTGAAGGTGAGGGGCAAACTTAAGGATTGACTTGTCTGAATTATTTCTGCCTTTTCCAACTCTCCTGTTCTTCCCAAGGTGGCCCTCCTCAGTCAGGAAAGGGCTAGCTCCAGCATTGAGCCCCAAGTCAGGGGTAAGGGGGAGAGGGAGGGTGTCCTTTTCATGTACTTCGAGCTGTTCTTTAAGGAGGACAGCCTGCTTCCCTGCCTTCTCCCCCCCCCCCCTTTTCTGGTGTACCCTGAGCCCACTGAGAGAGGCCTGAGCACAGCTGGTTCTCTCCAGGCCTTTCCCAAGAGCAACACTCTGCCTGGTGCCTAGACTGCTGATTTGGGGAATGAGGGTGGAAGTAGAAGAGACATTGTAATATCTCAGAGCATGGTATGGGTGAGTCTATGATGCCCCCCCAAACGAGGGGGACATTTCACCCACAGGATCGGTGAGAGCCCCAGCCTTATCCTGGGAACAAGGCCTTTCCTCTCCTCTGCTATGGCCAAGATCTTATCTGTCTGTCGATCTCCTTC
>NW_025393736.1:0-2223 GCF_016433145.1 Gracilinanus agilis
AAATACTCACTTCTTCTGGGGCACATTTCCTTAGTCAGGGCCTAGAGGGGGGCAGTGAGGCCCGCGTGGTGGGGACCATGCTCCCCCAGCCCGGGCAGCAGCTGGCCAGCTGTTTGGGAGCACCCCCCCCCCCGGGACATTGGGGGACAGCCGTTTCCCTAGGGATGCTCCGTTCTGAGGGCCCGCCTTAAAAGTAACCGGCCAGGTAACTCCGGAGGGGCAGCAGCCGCCTGGGAGGGCAGCAGCCAGCCACGCACGCACTTGGGGCCGCAGAGGGCAGGCTCCCTGCACAACTACGCTCCCTCCCGGCTGGCCTGTCTCTTGGGCCGTGGTTGGGCTTCTGGTGAGAGAGGGGGGACCCCATGGCATCATGTTAAGTCCTGGGTGGGAGGGAGGAGGGGAGGGAATTCTATAAGGATCCCAGGGCTGGGGGAGGTGGGTGGAGGTAAGGGAGTGATAAAGTTATTGGAGGATGGACCTTGGGCTTTGTGGGCTGCCATTCATGGGTTGTCATGAACAGGGAGTTGCCTAGCCACCAGAGGAGTCCACCACTGGACCCAGGAGCAGCCCCTCTTTGGGGTTTGCCCAAAAAGTGGAAAGCCTTTCCTGTCCCTTAGGAGATAAGAATTTATATAAGGAGGGCAGCTTTTCCACCAGCCATTCCTATCACCCTTCCTCTTTCCTCCATTCCCCCCACCACCACCCCTCCCCAGCCTCAGTATGAAATTGGGGCAAAGCCCTGGGCTGGGGGGAGCTTCAGAGAGAGACGGAGGAGAAATAGAGTCCTCACCATCAGGATGTCCCTATTCTAAGAAGGAAATAGCTCCTGGTCATGTGCAAAGGGGAAGAGCCTCTAGTTTGAGCTCTGTGGCTCTTACCCTTAGGGAGCCCACCTGGTCTGAGGGAACATTGTCCCTGGTCTGGTAGGGAAAGGACAACCCCCTGGTTTGATTGGTGTTAATGCTCTCTTGCAGAGCTCCTGAGCCCAGAAGGAGAGACTGTCCTTGCTTTGATGGTGATAAGAGAGGGCCTCACTGCATTTTGATAAGAGAACTTGACCCAGCTCTCAGGCAACCTCTGCTCTGAGGGAGATGTGGCCCCTGCCTTCAGGAAGGCCCTGCTTTAAGGTGGAAAAGAGACCTCAAATTGATAGAGAGGGTCCTTGTCTTTAGGGAGGAAGGTAGAGCTACAACCTTCAAGGTGTCTCCCCTCTGAGGAAATAGAGAGCTTGCAAGGCAGTTTCTGACCTGATGGGGGGAAGAGTCGTGGTCCCTGCCGCCTGATTATGCCCTTGCCCTGGAAGGAGAGGGGGCATCCCAGGTTGATGAGAAATAAACTCTGCCCTTGAAGACTCCCCTCCAACCTGAGGGAGTGAGACAGGGCTTTGTTCTTAGGAAGCCATTGGTCAGAATGAAAAGTTCGTCCCCTTGGAGAACCCTCAGTTTGAGGTGGGGAAGATAACTCCATTTTAAGGGAGGAGGCATAAGACCTGTCTGGGGAGAGACAGGCCCCCCGATTTGGAGAATTTACGTTTAGTATCTAAACAATTCTCTTAGTCACTTTTTCATAATGACTTCTAGGCCTGGGGTTGCCTCTTTCCTGTTTTTGTCATTCTTCCCCCTCTCACCCCAAGAACCAAGAACCACTATGGTCTTGTCTCAAGCCCTGTTCCTTTGGGGTCAATGGGTCAAGTGCCAAGACTTGAAGGTGAGGGGCAAACTTAAGGATTGACTTGTCTGAATTATTTCTGCCTTTTCCAACTCTCCTGTTCTTCCCAAGGTGGCCCTCCTCAGTCAGGAAAGGGCTAGCTCCAGCATTGAGCCCCAAGTCAGGGGTAAGGGGGAGAGGGAGGGTGTCCTTTTCATGTACTTCGAGCTGTTCTTTAAGGAGGACAGCCTGCTTCCCTGCCTTCTCCCCCCCCCCCCTTTTCTGGTGTACCCTGAGCCCACTGAGAGAGGCCTGAGCACAGCTGGTTCTCTCCAGGCCTTTCCCAAGAGCAACACTCTGCCTGGTGCCTAGCCTGCTGATTTGGGGAATGAGGGTGGAAGTAGAAGAGACATTGTAATATCTCAGAGCATGGTATAGGTGAGTCTATGATGCCTCCCAAACAAGAGGGGGACATTTCACTCACAGGATCGGTGAGAGCCCCAGCCTTATCCTGGGAACAAGGCCTTTCCTCTCCTCTGCTATGGCCAAGATCTTATCTGTCTGTCGATCTCCTTC
>NW_025393737.1:0-6017 GCF_016433145.1 Gracilinanus agilis
TTCTTAGAAGAGTGACTGTCTTATCTTAAAGTCTTGGTCCCTAACAAATCCCCCTTTCTTTTTTAAATAGAAAGGTGTAAGGGATAAGTTTATTAACCTTTGGTCGTTGTTCAATCCAAGTCTGTCTTAACACCAGAAGTTTTTCCTAAGACACCTTGTGTTCCCTGGTCAATCCATAAGTGAGATTGGCAGCGACGGCCCCTGTCTTAGGCTACACAGGGGGAGTTACTCAACCATCAAGGGTTGAGGACCTGTGCTACTCCCGTCATTGGGTTACCGCCCTGCTGGAAAACTGCAAACGAGTGTCACAAGGTTGTTCTGTGTCCATCATCTCAATACGATGGTATTGAACCATAGGGAACTTATCAAGGGCTGAGTTAACGTTAGTTTTGATGAATTTCGTTAGACGTTGGAAGGCCCAAGGGCCAAAGGTTAAGATCAATAAAAATATAAAGAGAGGTGTAATAATAGTGGGAATTAAAGTGGAGAGCCAAGGAGAACCTCTGAGAAGGGTATTAAACCATCCTTCCTGTGCCTCGGCTTCCCTTTTCCTCTGGGCTAGCCGTTCACGCAACTTTGCCATAGATTCCCTTACTTTGCCAGTATGGTCAGCGTAAAAACAACATTCCTCTTTGAGGGCTGCGCATAATCCCCCCTCTTTTAAAAAAAGGAGATCAAGACCGCGCCTATTCTGTAAGACTACCTCTGACAAAGAAGTGAGTGATTGTTCCAGGGCCATGACAGACTTTTCGAGGGCTTCTAAATCGGTTGTCATGGCCATCTGAAGAGCGGCCAAGTGTTGGGTCTGGAGAAGGGCAGTAGTGCCAGTGCCAATGCCTGCAGCAAGACCGCCGAGTCCTAACAGGATAGCTAAAGTAGTAAAGGGTTCCCTACGTGTTCTAGGAGAGGGGGAGAGGAGGGAGGCCACAC
Source organism: Gracilinanus agilis (assembly GCF_016433145.1). Taxonomy (NCBI): domain Eukaryota; kingdom Metazoa; phylum Chordata; class Mammalia; order Didelphimorphia; family Didelphidae; genus Gracilinanus; species Gracilinanus agilis. The sequence continues at coordinate 931 of NW_025393737.1, forward strand.
TATCGTCCGTGTGGAAAGAGATACGTGGCCATAGCTGGACAAGAACACAGAATTCAAAGGAGGTATTGAAAACTAGAAGAGATATACAAGGGGTGAGGCCAGTATTGCAAGCCCAAAAGCCATTATTCGGGGCTTCCAAAAAGGAAGGGGAAGGGGGGAGGTCAAGGGTGGAGTTACATAAGTGGGCATGAGATCGGGGAATGGTGCCTAAACAAAGGCCATGGCCAGAGACTTCAGCAAGAGTGAGACGGCGAGAAAAGGCGGCGCAGCGCGGGGAAGCTAGAACTGTTTCATTGGGCTCTGCCATATAGGCAATACCTTCATAGTAAGGGGGTTGTGGACTCAGACAGAGCCAGCACTTAATCGTCAAATCTGGCCTGGAAGCGTTCAGGGCAGTATAGGCACCTGATACTAGAGATAAAAATCTGTCTGCTGTACCGGGAATATTTAGGGACCCTTGCTGTGACTGGGGCTGTAACTGGGAGGAGGGATTCGGAGATGAAGGGGAAAAAAGGGGAACCGATGGGATGGGGAGAGGCGTGGGAGCCGGTAATGGCTGGGGGTTAGGGGAAAAGGGGCGTCGTTGATCCGAGAGGATGATGTTAGGACCAACAGAAACAATGAGGGGCTGCACACGGAGGCGGAGGGTGAAAAGGAGAACATCATCAAAACCGCCCTTCTTATAGAGTCGTAAACCCCAAGTCAAGCCATCTGTCCATTTAACACTTCGTTTCCCTGCGTTGGTAAATGTGATAATGAGGGGATTACAATTAGGAGGACTGGGGGAGCACACAGATGGACGGGATAGATTGCGGGTTATTGCTATCAAGTCCTGGTTCACCTGGATCCAATATCCAGTGCCAATTGTTTCACATCCCCAGGCTGCACAAAATCCGTCTGTCTGGTCCCCACAGTGTGGTGGCTGATCAAAGCCAGGGCAGCCATACAGAGGAAACTGAGTGTATTGAGTCCAGTAATCCGGGAAGCTAGGCACGCCAGGGAGGGTGGGGGCGCAGTAGTGGGTTGAGGACATCTGGGGGGCGCCTAGGGCACAAAGATCAACCGGAATGGAAGGAAACCACGTCCATTGGGGCCATTGTGAAGAAGAAACGGAGGTAATGATGGCTTGATTAACTGGATTGATGATCTCCCGTCGTTGTTGGACCAGGAGATGAGGACTTGAAGTGGTGACTGGAAGGAAGGTGGAGTAGATGATGTAAACTGCCAGAGAAAATGAGTTCAGGATCTGAGGTCCCATCTGTGATGTTATCAGGGTTGTGGTTCTGTAAAAGGAAGAAGAAAAGAACTTCTCAGGGACCAGACCCTGGCTTAGAAGGGTTAGTATCTGGGGCGAAAGGTTTAATCAGTCTAGATGGAATCCAATGGGCATTGTTAGCCGCTTTATCAAAAATACAGGCGGAGCCCTTTCCCCAGATAATGACAGGGTCGGGGCCACACCAGAGGCCCATGACAGGGTCACGCCAAAGGACTGTGGCCAGATTAGATGAAGTATGCAGATTCCAGTGGCGATCAGCAGCAGAATGCCCTTCTGCATCCAGCGTGAGGAAATTAAGAACAAAGAGGGCGTGAGCAAGAAGCAAAGTCTGATTGCCACTTAAGGGATAAAGAGTTTCTTGGGCTTTGAGTTTGAATTTTATCTGGGGCAATGCTAAAGCCTCCAGCTTGGAGCTGTGTCAATGAGGGGGATGGGGAATTGACTATGGGAATGGAAAATGATAGCAGTCGGGGATGGAAGGCCTGGCTGTAAAGCCCCCATGGGTAGCATGGTCTTATTGACCTCACGTAGGTCCTGTAGAAGTCTCCATTTCCCCGATTTCTTTTTAATAACAAAAATAGGTGTATTCCATGGGGAAGTGGAAGGTTCAAGGTGTCCAAGAGAGAGTTGCTCCTGCACTAGCATTAGGGCAGCTTGAACCTTCTCAGATGTTAGAGGCCACTGGTCAATCCAGACAGGAGAATCGGACTTCCAGGTGATCTTATCTGCCTGGATTGCAGGGGGATCAGTGACCTTTATAAAAATTTTTTTGACCCAAGTCCTCCTTTATCGTTTTGGGCTGGGGGGGATATTGGGTGTAAGATGCCTTGTTCGTTCTTGCCAAGGCCTTTGCCTGGGAGGTACCCAGATTTCAGCATCACTGTGGCTAACCATAAGGAGCCGCATCTGGGCCAGAATATCCCTGCCCCAGAGATTAACGGGGAGTCCCGCGACTACATAGGGATGGGTAGTGCCACTATTGCCCTCAGTATCTTGCCAATGGAGGAGCTTAGTACTTTGGAGGGTATCTTGGATCTGACCTATTCCTGACAGGTGGGTGGCTGAGGGTTGAAGGGGCCAGGCTCGGGGCCAATGAGCCTGGGAGATGACAGTAGAGTCTGCCCCTGTGTCCAGCAGCCCTGTGAAGGTTTTTCCTTCGATCTTTAATTGCAGAGTGGGTCGGGACTCAGTAAGTTGTTGTACCCAATAAATGTTGGAAGAGCCGGGTGAGGAAGGACCTCGTTTTTGGGCTGCGGCAGGAAAATCGCCTATCATGGGGAGGGGGAGGGCCTGAGCTAAGCGTTTACAGGCAGGAATGGTAACAGGACCGTGAGGAGATTCTATGATAAGTTTTATCTCCCCTGTGTAGTCGTTATCAACAAGGGTGGGATGCACAACTACACCTTGTAAGGTGGTGAGCGCCCTGCCGATGACCAAGAAAAACATGCCAGGAGGCGGTGGTCCGAATTTGCCGGTGGGGAGGACTACTGGGCCTTCTTCAGGGGTCAATATTCGGGTGGAGGCGGCACAGAGGTCCAGGCCTGCGCTGCAGGCTGTGGCTCGAGTAAGGGAACTGGGCAGGGGCTCCCCTGGGAGCCCCGCATCCCGTTTCCCGACATTGGGGAAAAGTTCTGAGGTTTGGCTCGGCAATCTCGAGCCCAGTGCCGACCCTTTCGACATTTAGGGCAAACGCTGGGAGGTGGTCTTTGGGCTAGAGCCTGAAGGGGGGTGGGAGTCTGGTTAGAGGGACATTCACGGGCGAAATGGCCAGGTTGCCCGCATTTAAAGCAATTTCGGGGGGTGGTGGGGCGAGAGGCCTGAATGGCTGCCCCAATGGCTAAGGAGATGGACTTGTTTAGTTTGTGGTCATAGGCATCTATGTCACTGCATAGGCGGATCATCCCATTTAGATCAAGATCTCTAGCTTGCCCCCTTAAGGCTGCCTTACAGGCAGAGTTAGCGTTTTCAATCGCTAAATGTCTAACCACTGGGTTGTCTGACCCATCCTGACCTAAGACTCTCTCAGCAGTTTCAAGGAGTTTTGCAACAAACTGCGCGTAGGGCTCATTGGGTCCCTGAAGGATTTTCGAGAGAGGTGCTGTAACAGAGCCAGTGGCAGGAACTGCCCGCCATGCGGCCATAGCGGCGTGCGCCGTTTGCATGAGTAAGCCGGGAGGCAGCCTCATCTGTTGGTTTTCTAATGCAAAGTGGTCATGGCCGATAATCTTGTCGGTCGTCCAATTAGCTGTCTGGGCATTTTTTAAGTTGAGCCTAGCTTGATGTTCTGCCCTTTCTAAGAACTCTGCCTTCCAGATTAGAAATTGCCCTTGGGATAGGACAGATTGCACAACTTTGGTCCATTCTGAGGGGAGCATGTGTCCCTCTCCTCCAAGCCCTTCTAGGATGGAGAGTGTAAAAGGGGCCTTCAGGCCATAATTTTTAACTGCCGAATGCAGGTCTTTAATGTGCTTAATTTTTAATTTTTTATAAATTGGCCGATGATGGTGAGGGAGGCCTGAAGTATCTGCGGCCCTGGAATTTCCACGGGATCCGCTTTCCTCCTTCCCCTCTTCCTCCTGTTCGGAGTCAGAGGAATCATGTGGGAGGGCAAGTTGGATGGTGGGGGATGGGAGGTTGTAGGGAGGAGGTCTATTCCTCAGAGGGCCATTGTTATGGTAGTGGGCTGTCTCCTCCTCTAGCTCTGCTTGATAAGCCAGATTAAGTGTGCTATCTTGAGGAGGGTCCGTGTATAGGACTGGATAAAGGCGTGGTCTGGGCTTAGAGGGAACAAGGGGCTCCTCAAGGGAGGGATTTTTGATAGGTTCCTCTGAAAGAGATGAGGGACGCTCATTCCCCTGGAGGGGCGAGCTCTGTTCTTTAGTCGAGTTTGGTTCTTCATTTTTTATCTTAGATTCTAAGATAGCGTCCTCGGCCAAGCTGAGGAGGTGCGAGACTTGTTGACTCGTGTCGGCTTCTTTAAGGATGTCACGAATCAGGCCATAGAAAGAAAAGTAATCATCTGGAATCTCCTTGCTGGCTCTTAAAAGGCCATTAAGTTCCTTACCTACTTTGTCCCAAGTGAGCGGATGAATGCCCGTGCTATGCAAAATGAGCCAAGGGCAGTGCTGCTCTATAAAGCAGAAAAACCTGAACAGGTCCTTTTTTACTCTAATGCCTCTCTTCCTAAGACTATGTTTTAGTTCAGTCACGAACACTGTTTCCTTTGAGAGTGTTTTTCCCATCATGCACACGTATTCCTTCCACTTTCCTTGCACACACACACACACACATACCTTTTTTTAGAAACACTCTTGATTTTTAAATGCCTATGGGGGATGGGACAACTTACCCTACCTCGAGGCGTCTTGCTCAGCCTCTACCCATTACGTATCTTCGCGGCCGCGACAGCTGCTCCTCAGTTGTCTGGTAAGACGTTTTCGCCTTGCCCCACGTCGGGCACCACTGTCCGGGTCCAGCCGGACACAATCGAGGGGTCCGGGGAAACGGCAACCTAAAAACCCATAGGGGAAGAAGAGGGGAGACCTCGCGTGCAAGACAGAGAATCGTTTAGATGGATACAAGGCTCGTTTATTGCAGATCTATGACAAGAATATATAGGCTGAGGGCAGAAGGGGGTCAGCAGATACTAAGGGGGAAAGGAACGCGGAAAGGGAGCATAGAAAATCTCTGGTGGCATCTTACTGTCTCCAAGCATGGCTGGGCCTATGATCAATATCTTATCTTAGAAGAGTGAATGATATCTATTCTTAGAAGAGTGACTGTCTTATCTTAAAGTCTTGGTCCCTAACAA
>NW_025393738.1:0-12965 GCF_016433145.1 Gracilinanus agilis
AAGAAAGAAAGAAAGAAAGAAAGAAAGAAAGAAAGAAAGAAAGAAAGGAAATAAGAAAAAGGAAAAAAAAAAGGGAAGGGGTTGGAAGGAAGGGGGTAGAGTGGAAATAACCCCCAAACACTAAACAGGAACCAAAAATCCAAGAGTTTGTGGTCACCCATCCCCACCCTAAGTTCAGCCCTTCCTGAGACCCTGACCCATCCTCCCCAACCACCCAAATAAAAAAAGAAAAACCCGAAGCCAGGAAGAGTGGTACCTGGGACAGTCACTGAGATTCCGGACACAGGGAAAGGGAAGGGTAGAGTCCAAAAAGTAAGGGCTCAAGGTGAGGATTAATGGAGGCGAGGCTCTGGAAGGAAAGGCTGGGCCAGAGGCGGCGGGGCAAGAGTAGGAGGGCAGAGAGCAGGAGAGTCTCTCCTGGCTGCTACTGCTGCCACAGTCCCCAAGTCCCTCTGAGGGAACGTCACGGCTCATCCTACAGTCTATTCCTGGTCCGTGAGGAGCCTCATAAGCCTAATTCCAAGTCCTCCAATTCCTCTTCTAATGCCCCCCTCCTGGCCAGTTTTTCTAATTGCTCTCTGCTAGGATGGCTGATCTCCCCAGTCTGAATCCGCTGCTGCAGTTCAACTATCTGACGGAGTTTCTTCTTCAGGTTCTTGATCTTCTTGGCTTTATCGGTGGCAGAGAGCGTATCCGGTTTGTCAGGGTTTGTCGCAGGGGTGGCTCGGGGACCAGAGGGAATGCTGGTCGGCTGTGCCGGCTCCTTCAAAGACACTTTATCCAGAGTCCGGCTCAAGGTCTCTACTGCCCCCTTCCCTTGCTGCTGTCGCCTCTTCTCCTTGCGTTTGAGGTTGCGTTTGGCAGTTTTAGAGAGGCCTGGCTCACCCCCCTCGAGCCTTGGTGGGGTAGGGACACTGGCCTCAAGGCTCAACCCAGGGGGCAGCTCTGGTTTACTCTTGAAGAACTTGACATACTTGTTTTCATACCTGAGAGGAACAAAAGCTGTCAACAGATTTTCAGTTCCTCTGTCTCCCAAGTCTGACTGTCTCCACACTGCCTGATCTCCTTCTTCTCATCCCTTCCCTAAGAAAACCAGCTTCCCTTCGCTCCCCTACCCTTGGTATACCATGAACCTGGGAGGGTTTTGGGGGTCAGAGCTGGGAAACTCTTCCTAGCTCTCTGCTAGCTAATGACAACCAGGCATTACAAGACTTCTGCCTCTGCACCTGCTCTCCCAAGTCTAAGTTCTGTTACTTGGGGACTCAAGACAAAAATCCCCCAACTTATGCATGCTGCCCCTGCCCCAACCCAGATAGGACCCACCCACCCCCAGGCCAATCACATACACAGGAACCTCCTCCTGAGGCACGTAGCCTTCTTTTACTTTACGCTGCTTCCTCCAGGTCCCGTCTGGCCGCTGGGTCGAAGCAATATATTTACCTATAACAGGATAAATCACATTTTGAAGACAATCTCCTTGAATTTATCCAACTGTGTTCATTTTCTTTGAGGCCTTGTTTGCCCACTGTGTTCAACTGACCTTTTTTTTTTTTTTTTTTTTTTTTTTAAATTAATTCTAAGACAGAAGAGCAGCAAGAAGGGCTAGGCCATGGGGGTTAAATGACTTGCCCAGGAAATGTCTGAGGTCACATTTGAACCCAGGACTTCCTAACTGTAGGACTGCTGTTCTATCTACTGAGCCACCCAGGTACCCCACAACTATGGTTTTTCAATAATATCAATAAAACCTTTCAGTTAGAGAAGGAAATCTCGACAACTCCTTTGGTCACCTAAATACAAATATCAGCATATCATTTCTCATGTCTCATATCATTCCACAAATACTTGGGTGGCAAACATTGTGAACCAAGTAAAACAGATGACCCTTTTTCTTTAAAAGTTTGTCATTTAGGGGGCAGCTGGGTAGCTCAGTGGATTGAGAGCCAGGCCTAGAGACAGGAGATCCTAGGTTCAAATCTGGCCTCAGACACTTCCCAGCTGTGTGACCCGGGGCAAGTCACTTGACCCCCATTGCCTACCCTTACTACTCTTCTGACTTGGAGAGACGGAAGGTAAGGGTTTAAAAAAAAAAAAAAAAGCATGTCATTTACTCTGAGGAGAGGAGACTTCAAAAGTCGCTTACAAAGAACATCTATAACTGAACACTCTTCCATCCTACTATGCACAGTGAAATGCTATGTGCGAATAACACGTAGGTATCCTCGAGGAGCTAGCACCCTTCAGTCTAGTAGGAAATGGAAACAGAAACAGACAGCACATATATAGAAGAGAGTATTCAAGAGATGTATATGAGATGAGCAAAAGCCTAGAAGCAGTAAAGTCCGGCTGAGAAGCCCCACTGGCTGAAATACAGGACATTGGGCAGGCTCTGTATGAAGGAGGAAAGGGGCTGGTGCTGAAGCAGCAGCAAATCACCAGTCTTGAACAGCAGAGCTGATAAAACCAGAGCTGGGTTTATTAATAACAACTAATATTTATCTAGGACCTTCTGGCTTACAAAACACTTTACAAGTTATTTCACTTGGTACAAACGATATGTGAGGAAAGTGCTATTTTTTTTTTATTTTATCTTCTGTCTCTTAGATCTAAGGATCTAAGTATTGGTTCCAAGGCAGAAGAATGGTAAGAGCTAGGCCATGGGAGATAAGTCACTTGCCTAGGGTCACATAACTAGGAATTCTCTGAGGTCACATTTGAACCCAGGACCTCCCATCTCTAGGCCTGGCTCTCTATCCACTGAGCCATCCAGATTCCCCTTAAGTGCCACAGTTACCCTCATTTCATAGATGAGGAAACTGAGGGGACTCACTGAGGTCATCCCATTAATAAGGGCCTAAAGGACTAAAATGACAGCAAAGGAAAGTAATAAATGTTGGAGGGGATGTGGCAAAATTAGGGCATTAATGCATTGCTGGTGGAGTTGTGAATTGATTCAACCATTCTGGAAGGCCAATTTGGAATTATGACCAAAGGGCTTTAAAAGACTGCCTGCCCTTTGATCCAGCCATACCACTGCTGAGTATGTGCCCTAAAGAGATAATAAGGAAAAAGATTTGTACAAAAATATTTATAGCTGTGCTCTTTGTGGTAGCAAAAAATTGGAAAATGAGGGGATGCCCATCGATTGGAGAATGGCTGAACAAATTGTGGTATCTGCTGGTGATGGAATATTACTATGCTCAAAGGAATAATGAACTGGAGGAATTCCATGTGAACTGGAAAGACCTCCAGGAATTGATATAGAGTGAAAGGAGCAGAGCCAGAAGAACATTGTACACAGAGACGGATACACTGTAGTACAATCAAATGTAATGGACTTCTCTACTAGCAGCAATGCAATGACCCAGGACAATTCTGAGGGACTTATGAGAAAGAATGCTATTCACATCCAGAGGAAGAACTGTGGGAGGAGAAACACAGAAAAAAAACAACTGCTTGATCACATGGGTTGATGGGAATATGATTGGGGACATAAACTCTTAAGTAATCACCCTAATGCAAATATTAATAATATGGAAATGGGTTTTGATCAATAACACATGTAAAACCCAGTGGAATTGCGTGTTGGCTAGGGGAGGAGGGGAAGGAATTTTTCCAGGTCGCCATGGAAAAATATTCTTAATTAAATAAACAAATTTCAAATAAAAAATAAATAAATAAATGAAAGAATAAAAATTAATCTTGGAGGAAAAAAAGGGTTTAAGGCAAGATTTCCCCATAAGTCTTCTTGACTCCAAGTTCAATACTTTCTAAAGGGCTGAAAAGCCTTAACCTAGAAATTCTGACTGATTACTCCATCAGTAACTACTATGTTTGAGCCAGTATTCACAATATGTTTGATTGTTTATAAGTCATGCTCATACTCCTATACTAATTATGATCATTATACAACTCACACAAAACCCAGACATTTAAAAAAGGATAAAATAAAGATAAAATAATAGAGTCAATAGGGAGTTTATTGAGAGGGGAAATATAGGTGAGAGTTGCAATTTCAGAGCTGTGTGCTTGTGTGCTTTCAGAGCCTGGAGAAGGTCAAGATGAAGCAGAGGGACACATTCAGGAGTTATCTCAATAGTCCAGTGAAGAAGTCATGAAGGCTCTTAAACCAGGGGAATGGTGATGTGACTGTAGAGTAGGGAAGAGATGCCAGAAGGATTGTGGAAATACAAAATAGGGCAAATAGCTAGCTATGTGGGGAAATGAAAACTGAAAGGTTCAAGAAGACATTAAACTTCTGGCCCTGAAGACTAGAAGAGGAAAAGGTTTGGAGGAATGACCTGTCCACGCCCTCACATCCTCCTGTCTCACCTAGAAGAGGGACTCTTATCAGTCACCGCCCTGAAGCATACAGCCCATCCTCTGAGGGAGGCCCCCTGAGCCACTAGGATCTAGGGGGAAGGGGAGAAGTACCCTAGGACAGGAGGCAGAATCTTCCCAATGGAAACAGTTCAGATTAGAAGACTAGATCACCTGAGGGTGGGAGTGGGCAATAGCACACTAAGAAGGGAGGGAAGAGTAGGTGGTGGAGAGAGAATTGGGATAGGACAGGGATGAGGAGAATCTTATAACAAATGATTGCTGGGAGGACATAAGGGACCCCATCTCCCCTTCCTTGCATCAGTCAAACACACAATCCTGGGGACAAGGCCACAGAACTCATCATTTTTGTGAAGGATAAATTAGAAGAACAACTCAAGGTGTGGAGCCCAAGTAGGAGGCTACCCCACCTGTACAGCTGAGAACAAATGAGAATCCCAGCAATGGGAATGGAAAGAAGGAGATGAATGGGAAATTCTGGGAGAGGGAGGGCAGAGAGAGGATTCTATAAACGATTAGATATGGGGGAGGGAGTAATCATGAGGGAGGAGTCAAGCAGGATGGGAAGATTTTGAGCTGGGGTGACTGAAGAATAGTAGACAGACCAGGCTACGGGTCTTCATGTATATGAAGGGTCATCAGGTAAATTGAGGTTTATCCTGCTTGACTTCCCAAAGGAGACAACTAGGAGAAATGGATGAAATCTGCAAGAAGCAGGCTTGATTTTTTTTTTGTTTTGGTCTCAATTTAATGGGGGGGGGGGGGGGGGGGTCAACAATTAGAACTGTCCAAAAAACGAAATTAAATGCCTCAAAAGGCAGTGGATTCATGTTCAGACTGGAGAAGAAATGAAACAATTTCCCTTCTCTCTGTAGAAAATGGGGCACCATGGGTATAGAATGTTACTGGTAAAGTCAGATACAGTTGCTCTGTTAGTCAGTTTTTAACTGTTTCCTTTGTTACAAAAGAACAAGTTTGGCAAGAGGGTAGGGTAAGGATGTAATGGAAAATGACTTGTGCTATCAATAAGTAGCTTTAATAAAACTTTCATAAACACACACAGAGGGACTGGAATGCCCCTCAGTAGAGACCTACTTGTTGGGAATGGTATAGAGGACATTCATGTTCAAGTGTGAGGCCTTCTCCCTTCCCTCAGAGATTCTGAGGCCTCCTGGGAAGATGATTACCTCAGATTTAGAAATGTCAAATTTGAGATGCCCACAGACATTTAGGTAAAGATGTCCAGCAATAAGGTCTGGTGTTGGTGCTTTGGACAATATTCTGTGAAATCCAACCCTGCAAGCATTCCCTAAGGACCACTCTGTGCCAGGCACTGTGCTAAGCATAGGTATACAAAGACAAAGACAGGCCTTGCCCCCAAGCAGCTTACACTGAGGTCTTGGGTTCACAGAATCCTAGATCTACAGTTGGAAGGGATGTGAGAGACTATCTAGTTGAACTCCTTCACATGAAAAAAAAGAAAAATGAGACCCAAAGAACTTGAGCTTAGGCAAGGGGGGGAAATGGACAGGATCTGAATTCAAGTCCTCTGACTCAATGTTCTTTCCAATATCTTGGATTGCTTCCCATTCTATGGGAGGTGGGGAGGTAGAGGATCAATAGGCACATGGATAAGTAAATACAAAATATATAAAAACAAATACCAAGGCATTGCAACAACTGAGGGAATCAGAAATTTCAAGCTGAACCTTGTAGAGAAATGCCATCTGGAAAAAATAAGAGGAGCCAGTGACATAAACAGAAGGGCTGGCCAGATAAGGAGAATTTCAGTATTGGAGAGTAGGAAGGGCCCTCTGGGGCCATCCAATCAAATATACAGCTAGTTCTTCCGAAACACAAAAGGGATCCACATGACATAGGAAACAAGTGGTGGTCCAGACCCTAAGCACTAGGGGAGTATATGGGTACAGAACCAAATGAGAGAAGAAGGCAGGTTTCCAGTTCAAGAGGTGGGGGCCTATAGGTGCCTTAATGTGGTATACAGCATCAGCTGAAGTTCTTTGTCACGAAATCTTGCTTAATGTGTGAGGGTTCAGTCAGAAAATGTGATCAATGTGTGAGAAACAAAAGGAATCAATCATAAGAAAGAGCCCAAAAGAGAAGGCCAACAGTCCCAGAGTTAAAGAGGTTAAGGAAAATAAGGCAAAAAAAAGGTTGCTGGATTCAGTAATAAGATTATTGATAGCCTTTTAAATAGAAGTTTCAACAAAGTTGTTGGGAAGAAAGGCAAACTGTAAGGGGTTAAGAACTGCTCAGATGGTGAGAAAGCAGAACCATCATATAGAGATAATTTCAAGAACTTTGGTGTAGGGAAAGGAAGGAGAACCAGGCATAAAGGACAAAGGGTTTGTTTTTAAAGATTGGGTAATATTTATAAGTAGGTAGGCAGGTACTAATGGTCAGGCAAAGATATGAGAGAGAAAGATAAAAGGGAGGAAAGAGGGGGGAAGAGGGAGAGGAGAAAAAGAGAGAGATGCTTGAGAGAAAAATGTCTCTGATTAGATGAAAGACATATGCTATCAAAATAATCATCTATAAGCTTTAACTTTGGTAAGAAAGAGAAACATCTCTAACTCTGAACCAGAAGGAAAGAAGAGTTAGGAAAGCCTCTACAGAGTTTTTCAGTGTGGAAATGGCCAAGGCTTCTGCCAGGATTAGAGTGGTGGGGGTAAGTTTTGTCAGCCAGAAAAGCTGCTGTGGAGAATAAGATGAGAAACAAAAATGACTGCTGATGACTTCACACAAGTGGGCTTCACATATAATTCAAAGGTATGTAGTAGACAGGAGTAGAAGGATAGGATTCAAGATTTCTTACAGGAGGTGAGTCTTAAAAGGATTCTGAGAAGCAGAAATAAGAGAACAGTAGGATGAGGAATGCTAGAAGGTTTGTGTAAATGCAAAGAGATAGGAAACAGCATATTAAATTCAGCTCATAATCCAGCTTCACAGTATGTAAAGAGGAATAAGGTGAAATAAAGTTGAAAAGGTAGATTGGAGAAGATTTTGGAGAGCATTAAATGGTAGGCAGAGGAGAAATATAACTAAATCTCAAAGGCAATTTTAAGTCACATAAGTGTTTTGTGTAGAGGAAAGAGAAATTTGTGGCATAAGAAACTCAATCTGACAACTGCCTGGGGGATGGGTTGGTGAGAGATCCAAAAAATGGAGGGAGACCAGCTAGATTAAGGACTCCAAGTGAGAAAAGTGATGAATAACTGAATGGACTCAGGTGGTAGCAGTACAAGTGATGAGAGGGAGAACTGAGAGAAATGGGCCACTGACTGGATACTGGGGATAGAGGACAGATGGAAGAGATTTCCAAAAAATTCTGAGGTTTTAAAACAAAATTGTTAAGGATTCAGGGTAATAGCATCTTTAGAAAACAAACAATCTAGAGGAAGAACAGATATGATGGAAGATGGTGAGTTCTGTTTGAAGAGAACCTAGGACACTCTTGAGGTACAGGTGGAAAAGGAATCAGCAAAGGCAAAAGAAGTCAGAGAAGAGAACCAAAACAAAGCAGTGTCAAGGGACATGAGATCATCTATTGGCAGGGATAACTGAGTGTTAAATGCAGCAGAAAGGTCAAGAAAGATGAGAACTGAATCTGACAATTAAAAAATCACTAGCTGGTTTTAATGGAATAGTGGAGTCATAAAATAGGCTGAAAGGGATTAAGGAGTTAAGGGGTAAGGCATCCTGTGTTGTCTATGAATTCTTAAACTTTAACCATGAGAGGGAACAGAGAAATAGGAAATAATTTAAGGGAATGGCAGAATGAAAGGCAGGTTTTTAAAGAACAGCAAGACCTGGAAATATTTATATCAGTAAAGTCATATATAGAGAGATTAAAGATGAAAGAGGAAATGATTAATAAGAAACTCCCATATGAAACAAGAAGGAAGGGGATCATGGGGACAAGGGAAAGGGTTAACTGTGGCAAAAAGGGTCCTCACTTCTGTTACGATTAAAAATGATGAGGGCCGAGATCAAAAGGGAGAATAGTATTGTAATAAAAGCCATGCTGATAGAGATAAAAATCATTAGACCACGCGCCTGTAAGAAACCTATTCCAACCTCACCTCAGCCATTTACCTTTCCTCTCTCCGCGCGCTCAGGTAGCTAAAGAGGAAGTTCAAAGTCACTTCCCCCTATTTTAAAACAGTCCCTCACCTTCAATATCCAAAACAGGAAACCCATTGGGGATCACGGGAAATGTAGTTCCAAGTATCCCAAGTGATTTCAAATGACACACTTCATCCACTGAGACTACAGCAAAGTAGAAAAAGACAATTGGGGTTCTAAGGAAGGAAGGTGAGCACACTTAAGAATGATAGCTCCCAAAGTCTCAGTACAGGAGGAATGAAGGTTACATGTTGAGAAAGAGGTAGATCTGGGGTTGGAGGTTTCATAAGTCAGAGAAGGTTTGGAATAGTCACTGTAGGGAATCAGAAATGACAGCAGTGAAGGCTCAGTTAAGATTAGATAACATGACTTTATAGTGTATCCAATATGAATGATTTCATGATTTATGCATGAGTCTGCTCTACACGGAAAAGCATATATACAATCTGTACTTTGCACATATTTTCTGTATCTTTCTGTCTTGATAACCAGTGGAGAAGTTTCCTCCCTCTGGTCCTTGGGCAAAATGGGTGACCAGTACTACCTAAGGATGACATCTCACTTTCTCAATCTGTTTTTTTTTTTTTTAAACCTTACCTTCCAACTCGGAGTCAATAATGTGTATTGGCTTCAAGGCAGAAGAGTGGTAAGGGCTAGGCAATGGGGGTCAAGTGACTTGCCCAGGGTCACACAGCTGGGAAGTGTCTGAGATCAGATTTGAACCTAGGACCTCCTGTCTCTAGGCCTGGCTCTCAATCCACTGAACTACCCAGTTGCCCCTCTCAATCTGTTTTCTCCTGAGACCTCATCCTAGCATAAGTTTGCTGCCTGCCCCGCTCTTCATACGATTCTTTTCTACAGTTCAGTGAGACAGAGAGCTGAGACCCAGTGACATTAATAGTCGATTAACAGGCTGAGTACAGGGACACTTGTGTTCTGGTCTTAGCACAGTGCCTGACACACAGTGGGAACTTAGTAAGTGCTTGTTGACTTGACTTGAGTGGTCCCTTCCCTGCCCAGGTTGACAGTTTCCCGGGGAAGGTGAATATGCTGAAAGCCACCCACATCAGCAATTAGGTCTCCAAAGAAAAAGCTCAGAGAGTCGGTAAAAAAGAGAAAGGGCCAGACGGAAGAGGGTCTTCTTCCCCAATCCTTCGCCACTTAAGGTGGGTGAAACTAAACTGGGGAGGGGGACGACACAGAAATTGGAAGGGACACGGACGGACCTCGGCCGACTAGCGAGCCGAAGGGTCTCCAGGGGCCAAGAAGAAACTCCCAGGGCTCACTGGAGGCCCGAGGACTAGCCCTGGCCAGCAGAGACCCTTGCCTAGGGTTTGGGTGACCGGAAGCAGAGGGACCCCGCTGCCACAGGCCCGGAAGGGGGCGCAGGTGCAGCCCCGAAGGAGCGAATGAATGGGGTAGGCGGTCCGGGGGGGCGGGAACAGGGGAGGGGCCCCGGGATGGGCGGGGCACAGGTCCCTTCCAAGTCCGCCCTCCACCTCTACCCCCACCCCCAGAGGCCCGGGGAGAGGAGACTGCACCGCCCGCACTCACCGCCGGTCTCGTCAGTTACATAGGGAGTCGCCATCTTGGAAACGAGAACCACTTCCGGCGTGAGTACCACCCTCCCCCAAGGCCCGCCCCCTTCCCCACCGGAAGTGGAGTCCGGAGCTGGTCTCGAGCTGCCATTTTCGTCTTAAAGAGACAGAGCATCCTTGGAAGTCGTGCCTGGAGCTAGGAAAGGCCAACAAAATGGAAGGGCTTGTTAGGAGGGAACGGTACCTTTCAGTTCGTCCTCAGGAGCGGGCTGGCGGATGGACGACATCCCTGGCCTGGCAGTGCCGCAGAGGCGGAGGGGAGGAAAGGGAACGCTGCAGGCCGTAGCCGGCAGCGTGCGCTCTCAGTGTCTGTGGAATGAATGAAAGAGGAGGCCTGAGGCCGTTTCTCTCCGGAGGATGGGGCCGGGACGCCGAGGTCCTCGTGGCTGGCTTCCGCCCCCGTCTCTGGGGCGGCTGCCACGAGCGTCCCCAGTTCAGCCAAGGCCGAAGATCTTGGTTCAAATCCTGACCCCGCGCCTCCTCCTGCTACTTCTCCCAGTGACCTTGGATTAGTCTCCCCGTAGGGGCTGGGCTCGCTGACCTCGCCTACGCTCCCTTCCGGCCCAAGCCTTCCCTCCCCCCACCTCCGCCCTTCACTCCCCCTCCTCGCCTCAGTTTCTTCCTTTGCATAAGATTCCCCCCACTCTAGGTCTCCCGCCCTACCTCGAGGGTGCTGGAGGAAAGAAATGGAGGGAAGAAAGGAGGGGCGTGATCGGAGGGGTTGGGCTTGACCCCGCAGCCCTTCCAGCACTCCCCATAACTGCCCTTCTCCCCTCCCCTTTTACTAAGTGCTTTATCTTCCCGCCCTAGACCTGGCCCCCAGACGCTCAATTCCGCCTGAGGCTGGGAGGGTCCCTGCCTGCCGCTTTCTCCTCGGAACTCCGCTTTTCTTTTCTCCTCTCCTCCCCCGCCCCAGCCCAGCCCACCCCTCACTCCTGCACACTGCTGACATTTAGGTGGCACTTTACCACGGAAATTGTTTCTGCCTCATCCTTCTACCACCCGAGAGCCCTTCCTGCCGGGGAGGGGGAAGGACAGGAGGCATCCGAGCTAGGATTTGCATGAAAGCCCTTTTTCCGAGGGGCAGTAAGTAACTAACACTATGCCCTACCTGCCCCTTCCGCAACTTAGAAATCCGACTATGGCAGATCCCAAGCTCACCAGTCCACCACTTTCTTCTCCCCTCTAGCTCAAACGCCTGCTGGATAAGCGAGATTTATTGGAATACCGCTTGGCATTTAATTCGCAGCTATTAACATGTTACACGCTCCTCTCCCTCCCTTCAGAAGTTTCCACTGTACCCTCCCTTTCCACACGCCCACCCGGTAGTTGCCTTTGTGCACGCGGGTGAGGGCAAGCTGGAAAAACTGGAAGAACTCAGTGGCTCGTTGGCACCAACGCCTGGCATAGATGGGGTCACCCTTTCAATCGAGTCTCTGCAAAAAGGAAACTCTAGAGACGTGGGACAGCTCCCCTCAGGGGCTGCCCAACCCCGCGCCGTGGGCCCCTTCGCTCGTACCTCTTTCCACCCCCAGACATCCTGCCAGAACTTTGGGGTTGGCAGGAAGTGAAACTCGGTTGTCTTAACAGCTCGTTGGGGGACTTGCCTACCCTAGCCGGGGCTGGGGTGTGGCTCTCGCCCCCACCAAAGGCGGGAGGGAGAGAGAAGTGAGGGTGTATGGTAGAAATGAAGCTGTTTTTTCCTCCCTTTGTTCACTGCGGTTTCTTTTTTCTCGATCCTTTTAGTGATGTGGTGATAAGAGGAAACGTGCACCTGGGACGGGGTGCCGCGAGCCCTTCCCTTATACCTACTTCCCACACATTGCCCCAGGGCAGTGGAGGCCAGGTGGAATAGTGGGGGGAAACTGGAGATAATTCACTGAGGGGCTGGGAAGGAGAGAAATTCTGGAAAATATGGGAGTCACTAATCCTACTTCACCGAACTGAGTTCCACTATAATTTTCCAAATTACAGAATCTGATAATCTGAGGCTCTTCGAAAGGGAGCCATGGGAAAGGAATGTGGAGAGGGTGAGATATTTTTATATGAAGCTTTATGGAACGCTGTCTTTTCCACAACTCTGTGAAACAGTACAAATAATATTATTGCCATTTTACAGATAGGGACTCTTGAGGTCCTACAAGCAGGGAAAGGAAAGAATAAGCATTTATATCACTCCTACTCTGTGTTCATATGGGCTATTTATGCCCAATCTGTGGTAGAGCCTCCCCAGCTCATATTGGTTTGATCAGTCACAGTTGGACACACTGTACTTTTACCCCAATATAGTGACCTCATTTTGGTCCTCTTGAGTACAAAGAACACCAACCAAGTCAGGTGCTTTATAAAAATCTCATTTGATCCTCATCACAAGCCTATTATTGCTTCTGAAGTAGGTTCCTCATCTTACAGCTGAGGTAAGTGACTTGCCCAGGGACACACTGCTAGTAATAATAAACATTTTTTTAATTGCTCACTCTATGCCAGGCACCATGCTAAGCATTTGATAGCTAATACCTAATTTGATCCACATAACAAACCTTGAAGGTGGGTATTATCATGCCTATTTTACTGTTAAGAAAACAACTGAAGCAAACTGAGTTTATTGACTTGCCTGAGGCCGAAGAGCTAATAAATTTAGGGGGCCAAATTTGAATGTAGGCCTTCCTGACTCCAGGCCCAGCACTCTCTCCATTGCTGCCTCTTTGAGTTTAAAGGTCTTGGCCAGCGTCACAAAGGTAGAATTCAAACCCTAGCCTCCAGACTTAAAATTCTCTGCTTTTCCCACAATAAAGCTGCATCCTCTAAAAAGTTTTTGCTGGGAAAGAGAAAGGAGGTCGCTAAGGAGTAGGAAAGAAGAGAAAGTTCTGGGGATTGTTT